>NC_060062.1:26198042-26498042 GCF_020283565.1 Trifolium pratense
AATATAAAACAGCTAAAAATTCAGCCCTTAGTTAAATATACATTCTATATTCTAGTTAAACTTTTGTCTCTTTTTGTTTTAAAAAAAAAACTTTTGTCTCTTTTAAAATTCTCACTTACTTTTGTTCACGTACACCACCTCTTATGGAGTAATAGCATCAATTTCTTCCATCACATTCAATCAATTTCACTTTTTGTCATTAATCTCGTTTTGGATTATTGGTGCCGTATGTGAGAACTGGGGTTTAATCTATAAATGAGGGATAACAAACCCTTTAACTCCTTATTAAGGTCAAAATTGAGTGCAGTCAGACATCAGTACGTGATCGTCCGATCAAGATCAAACTATCCTAATTTAAGTAGTGTATTTAAAATTATTAAATGAAATATCATTTTTTAGACTGTCTGATCTTAATTGGACGACCACAAATGTAGTGACTGCACAACTGCATAAAAAAAAAGGCTTAAATATGTTGTTAGTCCCTGCAGTTGTAGCTCATTTTGATATTGGACCCTGCAATTTTTTTTTTGTTTGGTTTAAGTCATTGCACTTTGAATAAAATTAGTTTTTAGTCTCTACTATTAGATCGACCGTTACAAAATGGAAGAAACTGACAAAGTGCTATGTGGCCAAATCATTTTATGCCACGTGGCACAGCAAAATCATACATACATATATATATATATATAGCTTTAAATTTTATTAAGAATTTAAACAATTGATTTTTAATTTGTTTTAATGTTATTATTATACTAGTAGGTCAGGCAGGCGTGGAAAGCGCGTTCCGCGCCTGCCCCTGTGTTTAACTTATGTAAAAAAAAAGGTCTTATGTTATTGTGAGTTTGTTAATAAAAAAAATTTGTTGCTACTAAAAAAATCAAGGGTATTGTCGGTATTATTGTTAAGTGTTATTTCAAATTACAGTGAAGGGCAAAATGAATCCAAAAAAAGCCAGCCCAAACCCCTTTATATATTGTTATTGTTATAGATAGATGTTATTTCAAATTATAGTGAAGGACAAAATGGACAAAAAAAAAAGTCAGTCCAAACTCTCCTATCCCCTATATATATTGTTTTAGAAACTAATATAAAATAATTATAGATGAGTTTGGGCTGAACTTTTTTTATTGCCAATTTTACCCTTCAAAAACTTCCATTGATCAATAATAAAAAAAAAAAACTGCTCTCAAATATCAAAATTAAAATTAACTTCGGTGCACAATGCGTTTGGTTTTATTTCCTTTCTTGTAATTTTACTAATCTATACTCTTCACGAAGGGGATAACTCCACCTTTCACTGTTGATACCCAATTTTTGGTGGTTCGCGTTTCTGCCCCTTGCTGAACCGAATTGCTGCCTGCTCTTGCTCGCGTGTCACCGAGCAATTCGCTCTTAACCTCAGAAGTCTGGACCGATACTTTGCTTTCCAGATTGTCGGTATGCAAAATTCCCTTCATTCCTGGTTGCTTTTCAGATCTGTAAATTAACATGTTGATTGTTAGCGTTAAGCTTTACATAAGCTCATGTCTGTGGTATATAACGACCTCAAAAGCTATTGAAAAAAACGAAATCTGGGTTTATTTTGTTTTGCTTTAGGTTGTTTGCTATTTGGGCGCAATGGTTGATGCTTATAGCAATTTAAGTGATGTTCGTGTTGGAAATTTTCCATGGTGTTTGAAGGTTCGTGTGATTCGTCTTTGGGTGGTCAAATCCAATTTAATTTCTGGGCAAGAAAATTCAATTGAGCTTGTGCTTCTTGATGAAAAGGTTAAATATTTTATTTGATTTATTTTTGTTCATTTTATATATTGTATTTATGTTTTTCTTATTACACAAAATTGTTTCACAGGGATGCAAGGATACATGCTACTGTCCGGAGACACTTGATTCCTTTGTTTAAAGCTGTTATTATTGAAGGTGAAGTTTATACTTTATCTGCGTTTTCTGTTGTTGATGCTTATGGATTATGCAGGCCAACTAGGCATCCTTGTCGGTTGTTTTTTTCATTCTACTACTATTTTGGAGAAAATGGTGTGTCGAGCAATCAAAATGAATGGATTGTCGTTGGTGGACATTGGCCAAATTAATTCTCATTCATGTGATAGTAATTATTTAGTTGGTAAGTTTTATATGTTTTTTGAATTTCGTTATTTATTTTCTACATTGATTTTCTATTAAATTTTGGTTGTTAACCTATAGATTTTATGGGGGTAATGACTGGTATATCTTCCCAGAATGAGTTTCTTAAAGATGGTCAACGTGTCAAAATGATTGTTGTTGAGATATCTGATCACAGGTTATTGTTGTTTTATATTAATCTTTTTAATCGTAATCCATACTTTGTTTGTTGATTATTGCTTTGTGGTTAATTTTTTATTTTTTGATGATTTATTGTTTGCAATTTGAAGAGGTTTCTGTCATGTTGTTCTGTTTGGCGAAATTGTTGATTACTTGGTTCAGATGATGACCACTCTCGACGGAGGTCTACCGGTGGTTGTTATTCAATTTGCCAAGATCAGATTTTTTCGTGGTAAATTTTTTAATTTGAAAATGTATATTGATGTTTTCCCCAGTATTGGAAATCAACTAACGATTTGTAATGTTTTTTGTATTTTTGTATAGGTCGTGTTCTTTTACAGAATATTCAAAATCTAACTAGGATGTTGTTTAATCCTCCAGTTGATGAATCTGTACTTTTAGGAAGAAGGTATATTGGATATCTCTATAAGCATTCTCCTTCCATTATTCGTTTCACTTAGTTAATTAGAAATTGAGTTTCCTGTTTATTTGATATATTCCACATTTTTTATTGATAGGTTATCTAAAATGCGAGGTGGACCTGCAATGACTGTTCCGTTAATTGGTCCTCCCGTTAAACCTTCGGTCGTGGGATGATTTTCTTCGTCTATATCCAAAGAAAACTATTGCTGAGTTGAAATCTACATCTGATGATGGGCCATTTATTGTATCTGGTGTTGTGGATGGTTTGGTAATTGGAGAAGATTGGTGGTACCCTTCGTGTCGTTGTTCAAAACGTTTAATAATTAATGCTGGATATTATTACTGTAGAGGTTGTTCAAAGCATGTGTTTGAATTTGTCCCTAGGTAGCCTTTTATTGTTTTTTTGTAAAGTTGTTTTGATCTATGTGGTTATTGTTGTTTATTGTTATTTTATATTTTTCTCTACAAAAAATAATGGATTTTCGTGCATATAGGTTTCGCGTCAAAATACATGTTACCCGATGGCATTGATGATGCCATGTTTGTTCTTTCTGATGATGATGTCCGTTACCTGACCCGTACCAAGTGTAGCATTCAGCTTTCATCATCCAAGGTTGTTACTTTATTCTCTATTATTCATCTCATTTGTTGTTGTTCTATTCCCATATTTTTTTGATTTGTGTTTTTTTCAATGGTTTTAATTTAGCAGGTTTTGGAAGGAATTAATCCACCTAGTGCTTTGATGAAAATTGAAGGTGTAAAATTGTTGTTTAAGATTGTCATGGTGTCTTCTTTGAATCCTATATACAAAGGTGCTTTCAAAGTTTCTAGGGTTTGTCTTGATCCAGATATTTTCAATGCTTTTTCTCTTAAGGGAACACGCCATACTCCTGCAAAGGTTGTCTATTGTTGATGTGTGATTTCATTTAGATAGTGTTTGCTTTTTTTTATAGTTTCTTGATGTATGGTTTTTAATTTAGCAGGTTTATAGGCCAGTAATGAGCGAGGTTGTCTATCCCTCGGGTTTTATTGAAGAGATCAATCAACATGGGGAATATTTATCAAACAAAAGATTGGCTGGTTCATTTGATAATACACTTGGGGAGGAAATTGCAGATCATCACAAGCGATCTAGAGATTGTTGAGGAAATTGCAGATCATCACAAGCGATCTAGAGATTGTTAAATGTTGTTTGTAACTTTATTTTTATTTGATGTAATTTTAATGATGTTGAGATGTAGGGTCTAATGTGTTAAGTACTAAATAATTATGATTTTGTAATGTGTCTGACAGATGACGTTGTTGTTTGCTATTATAAATCATGTGTTATAATTGGTATTTGTTGCCAGATTTGTGTAAATTTATATATATATATATAAGTGGTATTAGTTGGTGATTGAATCAATTTGACTGCTTGTGTTTTGGTTTTGGATTTGTTTTATTCTTAGTTACTATGGGGATAATTATCTTGCCTATTTTTTAGCCAATTTGGTCATCATTGCCGTTGCTATTGTTGCATTTTTATATATAATTTATAGCCATTTTTTGAAGGTTATGAATGATAATCAATGGCCTGAATATTTAGTACTTCAATGGCCATTGAAATTTTGTTCAGTTTATATTAATAAATTAAATCAATTGATGGTGGATTATGTTAAAATTAATTATTACTTTTGTTTACTCGGATACATGATTAATTTTGCAATTTTCTCTACTTTAAAAATAGATTTAAATTGATTTTAATATCATATATCCCTCTTATGTTTACAAATTGAAATGATATTTTCAATGGTAATTAACCATACCACATAAATGATTATCTTATACTTCATTTTAAGTTGGATTTAAAATTATAAACAATTACCTTTTTTAAGTACGTTTTATGGTTTATTGTTAATAATACCACACAAAATTGTGCCTAAATACAAAAATTATATGGTTCATGCTTTAAGTGGGCCTCCGGTAGGGATTTTAACAACACATGGCCCAAGTTCTACTTTTATTTTTCAATGGAAAGCATATCTTTACCTTTCCATTCATAAACGTTTCTACCAATTGTTGCTTTTGCATCTTCTTCTCTTGAGACTTCAAAAAAATTCCTCTAACGACATGGGTTGAATATTGAGGTATCCCCCTAATTATTTTGTTTTCTCCCCTAATGATTTTTTTAATTTGTTTTATCAAAAATATGTAGCCCTCAGATTTGTTTAATTTTGTTGATGATTTAGGGTTTACAGTTGGGGTCTCAAATTGTTTATTGTTTTTTTTGCCGAATTTTAATACTCTCCTTTTACTTTTTCGTTTCATGTTTCTCAAGTCAACTATTCCGCCAGTTTTATAAGAATTAATCAATCTTTCTTAAATTTCTTAATTTATTTTTTTAAAAGGGTTTTGACTATATAAAATGTGATGAATTATTTCTTGATTTCTATTTTACTTGATTTCTATATATTGAACTGATTGTCAAAATTTCAGTTTGTCTGTTATATTTGTGTAAATTAACCTTTATACAATGTCAGTTGCTATCTAATTATGTTTTCCCATATTCTATTTATTCAGCATTGACATTCAGTTCATTTTAAACTTTTGACCAACCCTGTCAAGTTTTTATTACTTGATTATTTAATAAAGTCTATGACAAAACATATTGGATGTTTTAAAATACTATTTTGTTATCAATATTTATATACTATATTGTATGTCTGCAGAAAGATTATATTTATATTTATCTTTTGTTACTTGATTTATTTTATTATATTTGAAATTCATAATTTATTTTTCATTTATATGTTTGTGATCATTGTCAGCATTTGCCTAAGGGATGTATTTTGTCAGATCTGAACGGTTTGTCATATCACTCAGTCTGGCAGATATCTGGCTCAGATAATTTTCATTTTTTGGCAGTTCATTTTTATTTGATTCATATATTTATTACTTGCATCATCTATGTATTTGACCCATTTGGGTATAAATATGTCTTTGTCTTTGCTTTTGTATACTTGTGATATCATATTTTATAAAGTATTTGTTTGAGTTACTCCTTAATCAGATGGATCCATCTTTTGATATGTTGTGTGATGTTGTTCCTGGAAGAGAATCATGGAGGGTTAAGGTTCGGGTTATTCGTGTTTGGGAAGTTCCTAATTTCTTGAATCATGACCAGACTAATTCTATTGAAATGGTCTTGATTGATGAAAAGGTATATATCTTTATTTTCCTTTAACTCATTTTTTCCTATATATGTAACATAAACTTTCTTAATTTTATTTTTGTAGGGAGGAAAGATTCATGCGACTATTAGGAAACAACTGCTGTATCTTTTTAAGCTTAAGATTATGGAGGGTCAGACTTATAAACTTTCATACTTGGCTGTTGCACCCAGCAGTGGTAGCTATCGTACCACTCTGCATCCATACAAGTTTTTTTTCCAGATGAAAAACCAAAGTCCAAATCTGTGAGGGTGATTCCATACCAAAGTTTGGGTTGTCTTTTAGCAATATCTCCGATGTTTTATCCCATACGGTTGATTATGATTACTTGGTTGGTATGTATGTCTATATTTTCATTTAGTTATTATTATTACTGTTTTCCTTAAATTGAGTTATTTTGTCTTTTATTTTTCATTAGCAGAATTTTTTTTTATTTCTTCATTTTTATGTCAATTTTGTTCTCTGGTGGTTGTTGTATATTTAGATGTGCTGGGTATAATGACTGGTATATCTGTTGAGAGAGAATACATTAAAGATGGAAGGGTTACAAAAATGATAGTCATGGAATTGACTGATAAGAGGTAATTCAATGTTTTCATTTATTAATTTTTATTCAAATTATTGAATTGGGATTTGGCAGTCTATCTATATGTTTTTTAATATTAAACTTTTTGTTATTTTGCAGTGGAAAATGTGAAGTTGCATTGTTTGGAGATTATGTTGATATTCTTCAGAAGAAAATGGGAGAATACTTCCGAAGGATTGCCGGTTGTAGCTGTCCAGTTTGCGAAGCTGAAGATTTTTAGAGGTACATTGTTGCCAATCAATATTTTGTTATTTTTATTAAATTAAATTTTAATGGCAAAGACTTGGGTGAAATTGGTATTATTTAACTTTGTTTTTATCTATTATGTTTATTTCTTCTCAGATAAAGTTTCTCTACAAAATGGTCATGAATACTACTCAGATTTTCATTAATCCTGATATTCCAGAGGCTGTCGAATTAAAAATTGGGTATTACATTTTATGTCTTATATATTTTTTTTGTTATTTATTTCATATTTGCAAACTACTGGGATCATTTACTATATTTATATTTGTTATAAGGGATATTTCTTCTGGGCTTGACCAAAACCGGGGTTGTTCCTGTACTTGGTCCTCGGGCCAAACCTACTTTTGAAGAAGATTTTATACGTGATAATCCAAAAAAGCACTATCTCAAGTCTGTTGGGTTCATCTGAAGATGGTATATATGTTGTGCTGGGTATAATCAGTGATTTGGTTGAAGGGCAGGACTGGTGGTATCCTGCCTGTCGTTGTCATAGAATTGTCAGTGCTGATTCTGGTGCCTATTATTGTAAAGGGTGTGTAAAGCATGTCTTTTCATATGGTGCCTAGGTTTGTAATACTGTTATTTATTTCACATGGTTTATTATATATTTAAAATATATATATTCATATGTTTATTATTGAATTTATTAATTTAAATCATTTTTGCAGGTTTAAAGTCAAGTTTCGTGTTCGCGATGCTACTGGTGATGCTATTTTTGTTGTTTTCGATTCGGATATGTTCAACCTTATTGGAAAACAGTGTAGTGATCTGGTTTCTGCTGGAAAGGTATTTTTATATTAGTACCAGTTTTATTGTACAATGAGGCTAATTTTATTGTTTCGGTGATTTGACGTAGATTTTTACTTTTATAATCAGGCTGAAAATGCTGGTTTCTATCCAAGTGAACTGAAGGATTTGGTTGGTACTAAACTGCTTTTCAAGGTTGAGAAATCTTCCTCAACCCATGTTTTATTTGATGGTTCATTTAGGGTCAAGCGAATTTGCAATGATGCATCCGTTATGCAAATTTTCAATCCTTCTCTGCTGCAAGTTTCTACCAAAGAGGTTGTTATAGATTATTAATTCCTTATTCTTTATTGAAATAATTCAAATTATCTAAGATTTCAATATGTATTTGTAGATTGATAATAAATCTCCTGAAACTGGTGGGTTAGTTGATGATGTTGACGATGAGGTTGTTGAAGAAGAGATTGTTGAAGAAACTCAGTTAGATGGATTTGTCTCTGATCTTTTGGTTACTCCTGAAACTGCTTTGGCTCCTCCTACTAAAGTGTTTGCTGGTGGTAGTTCTAAGAGGAATTTGTCCAAGGCTTTTGAAGAATCTGATGTTCTATATCCTAAAGGTTACATTGAAATCTGTTAAGATTGAAAAAGAGTAGATCCAGGTCTACTAAGATGTCCTGTTTGTACTGTTGTTGTTTGTTTGTTTTATCTATGTAAATAATCACAGGACTTTATGTACTATCTGAAGTATATGTTTTTATTTCAGTTGTGTATTTCGATCACTTTCTTGGTGGTTTTGTACAAGCTTACCTGAAATATAATGGTTGCTTGCAATTATTATTTCTATTTCAGAATCAATATATTAAGCTATATGTTTCAATAATTATAAGTTTTTATGAAATATTAAATATTTTATATTTAACGATATAATATTTTAAAAATTTAATAAACAAATATTAAAATTTTTGTTTGCAATATTTTATCTTTATTTTGTGTTTCTAAATTTAACATTTTTAATAATAATAATTATTATAAAATCTACCACTTTATTAGAAAATCTAACTCTTGATTAGAAGTATATATTATTTAAATCATTTATGACCAGTTTTTACACAAATCTAAAACAATTTGATATATTTTTTAAATTCATAAAATTAAAATTGTTGTTTTATATTTTAGTAGGACTCAATAACATATCAAATAAATTTATATTTCTGTAAAATTTATGTTAATAATTTAAATGACATAAACTTTAAATCCGTTGTAAATAATATTTTGGAAATTGTATGTTTTTTAAAATATTATTACACGGTGTAAAAATATCGGTGTGAAGGATGAAAAGTTCAAACCCGATCATAGAGTTTTCTTTAACAATGTTAATTTTTTTTTTGTAATTTAATCCAAATACATGTATAATTATTGATGTTATTAATTTCATATTTTGAAGAATAAAAATTCTACAGGATTTTTTTTTTTTAGTTACCAGTACATTGAATACTGATATTCATGGCCTTTTTTTTAAAAAAAAAAAATAATAAGAGTTCAGTTTTTTAGAAAAAAAAAAAAATATAATAGTGCACTTTTGAAGAATAATAATAACAATAATGGGGACATGACATAAGGGCGATTAAATAATAGTGTATATGAACATATCAGTTAATGTACCAAAAAAAAAAAATATTGTATCGGTTAAATATAGGATAATGGTTTTGTGTTTTTGAGGATTCGAATAGGGAGAGCTGCCGAAAAGTTGATTTTCCACAAAAAAAAAATTGTATATATTAATTTTATAAAAACCTCATTATTGATGTATTTTACACATAAAAATTAGGAAACTTATTTTTATTAATTAATTAACAAAAATTGTTTGGCCCGACTCCTATATTTTTGGAGAAGAATATCAAAAACATGTTTGACCAAACGATACCTTATAGTCTTTTCTATTTATGTATATTGATTTATCTAGATTATCCATATAGTTGTATAACAATACATGTTGAATAAATATTATTAAATACTTTTATACTTCATTTCATAAAAGATTTATTTTTATTTTGTTTTCATTGACATTTTTTAATAGATTCCTGATAGACCTATTTATTTTGAATAATTGTCATGTAGATTCCTTATTATAACTCTATATAGTATTATTATTTTTTTTTACCTGTATTTTTTTATGCTTGAAAAGAGGTAATGATTTGCCACTTTAATGAATATTAAATTATTTGGCCAGTTTCCCCCCATACATTTCTCTTTTGAATATTATTCTTCTAATAAAATATTATTATATATATTTTCCCTTTTCCTCATGACCTTAATTATCAGAGATCTTATGTTATTTAAGGAAGGTTGGATCATTTCTTCCTTCATATCTTTTCCTTTGTCATTAAAAAAAAAAAATCATTATGGTTTATCGCGATGTTTTTCCTACTCAGTCTAACTTGCTGTCTAAGGTTGAAAGTTTTATTGGAGTTCATGAAATTCAAAATTTCTCCAAATTCGCTGATTCGAAGCTAGACGGTATTGCTGTTGTCTGTGCATGTTTTTTTGGTGTTGTTGAGGGTATTGATATGTGGTACAAAGACGATAATTCACAGAGGTTTCTTATACTGCTAAAGAGTTTAATTTGTTTGATTTTATTCTTAGATTACCATTTTTAGGTAACTTATTCTTTAATGTATATTTGTAGGTTCCGTCTAATTCTTACCGTGGGTGATTTGACTGGTGAAGCATCTTTCAAGTTAACTGACCAAATTGTTAAGCAATTAGCTCCTGATACTTTTGGTGCTTTGTCTTCAATGGTAATTTTGTTTATTAGCTATTTATTCTTATTCTAATTGAGGATTGAATAAAGTTATTTGTGTTTGTATTGATGTAGCCAGAAGGAGCTTCTCTGTATCCCCATGAACTTGATTCGTTCTTTGGTGATCCTTTCTTATTCAAAGTGAAAAAATATGGGGTTTCTCAAAA
Organism: Trifolium pratense; assembly: GCF_020283565.1. Lineage (NCBI taxonomy): Eukaryota > Viridiplantae > Streptophyta > Magnoliopsida > Fabales > Fabaceae > Trifolium > Trifolium pratense. Next base: position 26,208,519 of record NC_060062.1, read on the forward strand.
AGTTTCCACTGAATGTTATGATGTTTTGGATGTTTGTGCTGATTCACAACTTGTGAATTTTTTCATTGAAAATTATCTCTCAGTTTGTTGTGATGAGGTAAGTCTTTATTGTTTTTTATTTATTTGTATTCATTGAAATTATTATCAAGTTTATTGGATTTATGTATCCTTTTCAGAGTGTGTTTGCTGGAAAAAGGGATATTTCCGTAGGTTCTCCACTGAAAGAATATGATGAGTTTGATGACTTTGATCAGATTGATTTTACAATTGTTAGTGATCAAAATGAGGTAGTTGTGTCTGCTGCGAAAGATGATGTTAGTGGATCAAAAAGAAAGCTTCCTGCAGCATTTGAAGTTCTTGGTGAATCCAGCAAAGTCCAGAAGTTCACTTGTGACTTGCCTTAGAAATAATAAACTTATGATGTTTTATTTAATAAATAAGTGTCAGAATTGTGTTAGGGACACTTTGTTGGTGGTTTTGTGTTGTTATCTCATTCCTAAGGTTTATTTATATGTAATGAATTTATTAATGAACTATGTGTAATGAATTATCTTTATTGAAAGTTTTATATATGAGTTTTGAATTATGTATAATGATTTATTAATTCAATTTAAATATAAATTAAACTATGATTTGTTTTTGTTATTCATTTCGTTTTTTTATTCATATTATTGATTTTATTATATACATTTTGAATTTCGAGCTACGAAATATAGATGTTTATTTTATGCTATTTCTATGATTTATAAACTTAATACTTTGCTGATGTTACAAGTTGGAAATTATATAGTATCTTTTTATTAATCGCTGGTAAGTATAAAATTATTAAGTTAATTATGCATAGAGTTTCGCCTGTAATTTTTTTTTATAATTTTGTTTGTTTTCTAAAGATGAATGGATTACAAGATCTTATTTTAGAGAGGGATAGAAAAAAGGGAAAAAAAAAAGGTCTGATTGAATTTTTATTTTTATGCCAAGAAGTTTTGTTGAGTAAAATTTTGTTACATGTTTAGTCAATTGGTTATATAGTCTTTCCATGAGAATAGCATGTGATCAAATGTTGTTGTCCATTGTTGCATGAAAATTGTTACTACTTATTTTGGTTATTCTAAGGAGTAATAAAGGATTGTGTGAGGTTGCATATTATCCACATAATAAATTATATATTTAATTTCTATAACCACATCAAATATACAGTGGAGCATTAAATGCTAATTCATGATATCAAGAGTAATTATGTGTTTGCATATAATTTTATATTTTAATTCAATAGTTATATAGCTATTACAGCTTTCAAGGTGTGGGTCTCACTTATTATATTAGTTGCATAATATACGCTTCTTTCTTTTTCTATATATCAGAGTCACATCTCACTCTCACATTTATAGATTCAATCCCAAGTTACATAGCTACTATGAATATCCCTTTAAGCTATTTCAGTGAACTTAAACCTGGGAGAGTAAATTGGAGAGTGGAAGCCAGAGTTATTAGGATTTGGACTGTTGGTAGTGTTTTAGTTAATGGAAAGGTTAATACAATGGAACTGATTTTGCTTGACCAGGAAGTATGTTACTTTTTATATTGGGTCATATTATTTGTTTGTTTCTTTCGTTTTCTGATGAGGGTTATAAATAGTTTTAAACATTCTTAATTTTTTGTATAGGGTAAACAGATACAGGCTTCGGTTCCTACTCATTGTCTTCAAAAATTTGCTCCAATTTTACGTGAATACAATGTTTATGTTATTTCTTCCTTCAATGTTTCTCGAAATTTAGACTGTGGGATTGGTGTCTTCAGTGAATATAACATTTCTTTCAATGAAAAGACAGAAATATACTTCTCTAATTGTTTGTTGATCAAAAGAAGTGGATTATCTCTTTTATCGTCGTCTGAGGTTTTAACCTCTTCTATTTCACATAGATATTATGTTGGTATGTATTTACAGTATTTTTTAATTTGTCAATCTTAATTAGTATTCTTTTTATTTATTACCTTATATACTTTGATTTTTCTACCTTATATTGATTGTTTCTTATTTTGTTTTTTTTTTCCCCTTATTTTAGATGTTATTGGAATGTTGACAGCGTTGCACTATGAAGTTTTCCTTGATTTCAATGGTAATATGAAGACTGTTGTGAAATTACAGTTAAGTGATCGCAGGTATATACAAACAATTTTTTTTATTAGCTGTTACCAGATTTTATAAAAAACCAAAAAATAGTAAATTTTAATTAGTGTATTTCGCAGGGGTAGGTTTGATTGTGAACTTCGCGGTTCCTCTGTTACTCAGTTTCAAAGTCTTTTCAACAACTGCTATGAGGGGTTACCTATTGTTATGCTTCAATTTGCTAGAGTGAAAATGGATAAAGGTTTTCTCTATTGTTTAACATTATATTTTGCATTTGGTGTTTGCTCATTTTTTGTGATACTGATATATATTATTATATTTTAAAATGTTGTTAGGTTATGTGTTTGTTGAAAGTGTGGATGATGTTACAAGAGTATTAGTTGATCCTCATATTGCTGAACTTATTAGTTTTAAGATGGGGTAATGAGGATTTTATGTATTTCATTTAATATTATGTTCAACTTATTGTGTTATTTGTTTATTAATGTCGTCGAATTTATTTATATTCTCTACAGATTTAAGAAGAAGTTTAGTCGCTGCTATATTCGCTCTATTGCAGTTAAAATGAAGATGATTGAGAAAAATTATCGTCTTTTTGATCAATGTTATCCGGTGAAAACCTTATATGATTTGGTTAAATCCCCAGTTTATGGATTGTTTGTTACCTTTGCCGAAATGGTTGAAATTACAAACTATGATGATTGGTTTTATGCTGTATGTGATTGTCAAAGAAATCTAATTAAATACAATTCATCTTTCTACTGCACTGAATGTCACCGTACCTCATTCCGGGTTTCTCCGAAGTAATGATTTATTTCTTTGGTTTTCGTTTGAGTATAAATTTTTTTTTTTTTGGGGTTTTATGTTTAATTTTATGTTGTCCTAATAGGCGGAAAGTTGAATTTGTTGTTGGTGATTCTACTGGAAAGGCTATTTTTACTGCTTTTGATGAGTTAATTACTGGATGTGTTTCTACTAGAGGAAACAAAATGGTTAGTTTACAGATATTATATTTTTAATTAGGATTATTATTATTAATATTTTTTAAAATTTCAAATTCTGTTGATTTTATAATAGGGTTTGAATAAGAAAGACTCCTACAACTCCTATAGCAATTTTCTGGGGAAGAATTATCTTTATGTTGTGCGCAAAACACATGGTCCAAATATTTTATTGCCTGATGTCTTTGAAGTTGTTGAGATGACTTCGGATCTAACCATCATTCAAAGTTTCTTATCAAAAGGCAGCTCATACACTCCAACCAAGGTTTGTGTGAGTTTTGAAAAATTTCCTTTTGTATTTAAGTCAATTTGCCTTTGTATATACATGCAGATTAATATATTATTAAATTTGTTTTCTTTTATTTTTTGTGTAGTGCATTTTCAAGCCTTCATTCTCTGAGATTGTTCCAGTTGGTTTTGATATTATTGGTACATCTAATTTGGGTTGCTGCCAAGGTCCATCCGTTGTTCCTGTTTTACAAGGTCTTGCTCGATCCGACTGTCGATTAACTGCTGGGGAACCAATTGTGGCCAAAAGAAATTTGTGCCATATTCTTGAAGGTGTTCCATTAAAGAAATCCCGTGGCATTTGACAAGAATTATGTTTGGGTATCTACTTATGTCTATATAAATGTGTTGTTTTTAGGATTTAAAAACTATATCATTGTTGTTTTTGTTAGCATTCTAATGTTGGAGAAGTTGTATTTTCCATTGTTTCTGGATGGAATATTAGATAGGTTTCATCCATATGCTTTTTACCAGTTAGTGCCTTATTGTTCTTTATTTTGAAAGCCAATTAGGTTTTTGTAATTCAAGGCAAATTATGGATATGTGTTTGATATATTTATTTATTTTGTTTTCGTGCTATTATTCTACTATTAATTACAATTTTAAATTTAATTATAAATAAAACTTATTATTTTAATAAAAAACTTTTATATAACAATTATTAATTGTGGTTTATATGTGTCTTTCATATTTTTCCATTACTCTTATGGCATCTAATCAATGTTTAATTAATATATAATTTGTTGAGGTATTTTTCGGTATTTGTTGAGATGTTTTTGGTTGTGTTATTATTTGTTATTTTTTTAATGTTTTAATTATTGCCTATTTGTAGTGAACTGTGCCCTATATCTTCTTTGTAGGGTATTAGCCTGACTTTCTGATTTCTGATTCTGATGGATATGATGTCTGCTTTTTCTATCTTCAAATTTTGCAGCACCTGCAGACTGTGTCTGTATTTTAGGCTGCGTCTAGATTTTTGTGGAACAGAGTGTCAGCACACTTTGTAATACTATATTATAATACTATATTGTTGGGTTTGTATAAGAGTATAATAGAAGTTCTTTCTTATTTATATTATAAGACTATAACTACAAAAATCTTTAACTTAATATATTTTAAGTATTTTTTTACATGGAAGAGGGGTTGTATCCTGCATTATTATCAAAGCAAAGGAGGCTCGACAGAGTTAACAAATTGAAATCCAAACGCAAATTTTCAGCTGTGTGTCCGAATGTTCGAGTTGTTCGTAGAGGACGTAGGATTTTTCCGTGTTTTGTTTGAAGTTTGACTAAATATATTTCATGGCTTAAATGGCCATTAATGCTAAAGAAAATCATTTATTTTTGTATTTTCCTTTGATTTATTTATTATTTTTGTGTAGTAATTCTTATTAATAGACTTCTATTGGATTCATTTTCCAGTTTCAAAGAGTAAGTCAACCAATTTTGTTGAAACTATCGTTGGCTCTTCATCATGTTTACGCCGTGTTTCGCGTGAGTAAGATCATATTGATAAAATCTTGTGTTGATTCTTTGTAACAAAAATTTGTACTATAACAACGTTAATGTTATTGAATATAATCAGTTTTTGTTTTTTAATGTAGCTGCCAATGATATTTGTTATAATCATCTATCTGGACAATTACCGAACTCGATTCCTGTGGACAATTTCGAAATGTTTCGTGAAAGTGAATATCAACGTAAAATATTATTACTTACTCTTTCATTATTCGTGTTAACTTTACCTTAGATATATTATTATGTAATTTTTATTTATTTTATTTTAATTTTTGTAGAATATTTGGATTTGGGAGACATGACGATTGGTTGTCAGAATTGTGGAGCACTTATTTGGTATAACGAGAGAGCTGAAAAAAATGTATTTAATAGTATTCCCGTAGTTTCTTTGTGTTGTCAAAAAGGTGATGTTACGTTGCCGTATATGATTGAACCACCTGCTATTCTTAGATTGTTGTTTAATGGCACTGATCCTCGAAGCAGTAATTTCCTCTTGAATTTAAGAATGTATAATAACATGTTTGCTTTTACATCGTTGGGTGGTAAAATTGAATACGAAAGAAATAAAGGTGGTGGTCCTCCCCAATTCGTCATTTCTGGACAAAATTACCACCGAATCGGCACTCTTTTACCATCAGAAGGTCATCCTCCAAAATTTGTTCAGCTCTATATATACGATACTCAAAATGAGATATCTAATAGAATGGCGCATTTCAGGTATTAATTTTGTATCTTTTATGTTGGAAGTATTTATAATAATATTTAGTTTTTTTTTATAATGATTTATGTGTATAGTGTTAATTTCCCATTTTTTCTCCAGCCCTGATGATCCAGAAAGTGCTATTGATGAGAGTTTAGTAAGAGAATTATTACATTCGATGGATTCTCATAATAAGTTGGTCAAGTGTTTTCGATTGGTTCGTGACTATCGATGTATAAATCAAAATGTTTCAGTCAAGTTACGTTTGTTTAGAAATAGAATTTCTGATTCTCGAACGTATAATGTACCTGAAGTTGATGAAATTGCAGCATTAATTGTTGGTGATTTTGATACATCTGAAATTGGAAGGGATATCATTGTTAATGAGAAAGATGGATATCTTAAGCGTATACATGAAACTCATCCAAAGTACTTACCACTTCAGTATCCGTTGTTATTTCCTTATGGGGAAGATCAATTTAATGAACATATTGAACGCAATCAAATTTCAACTTCCACAAGTGTTAACAAACGCATTCGTGTTTCTTTGAGGGAATTTCTGGCGTTTAGGTTACAAGAAAGGATAATTGAAGATTCAGTTATTTTAAAAGGTAGACGACTATTTCAGCAATTCGTCGTAGATTCGTATTCAATGCTTGAGGCTCAAAGGTTGTCTTTTTATAGAGAGAATCAAAGTACTATTCGATCTGGTTTTTTATCTGGGATTGAAGAAGCTGTTGATCGTGGTGATATTGATGCATCTTCGATAGGTGCACGAATTGTTTTGCCATCTTCTTTTACTGGAGGTAGACGGTATATGTTTAATAATTGTCAAGATGCAATGGCATTGTGCAAGAGGTATGGATATCCAGATTTATTCTTAACAGTAACGTGTAATCCAAGATGGGTTGAAATTCAACGTCATTTGTTAAGAAGTGGCACGTATGCATGTTTTAGACCTGATATTTGTTGTCGAGTATTTAAACTTAAGCTTGATGAAATGATGAATGACTTTAAAAAAGGTGATTTCTTCGGACGTGTTATTGCAAGTAAGTGAGTCATGTTTTTTGTTTTCTTATCCTTATTATCTTTCTTTATTCAATTTTTTATTTCAAAGTTATTTCACTTGATTATTTTTGGATGGTTTATATGTTGTTAAAAATGTATATGTAAATTGAAAATCTAATTTTTTTAGGTGTTTATACCATTGAGTTTCAAAAACGGGGTTTGCCACATGCACATATATTACTTTGGCTCGATTATCGGGACAAACTCAACTCTGCTTCAGCCATTGATTCTGTCATTTGTGCTGAGTTACCTGACCCAGTAAGATTTCCAAAGCTTTTCGCCACAGTTTCCAATTTCATGATACATGGTCCATGTGGCAATGGCCATAGAAATTCTCCGTGCATTAAAAATCGTCGATGTTCAAAGTTTTATCCAAAAAAGTTTATCTCATGTACAAGATTTGATGAAAGTGGATATCCTATATATAGAAGAAGAGATACAGGTGTTACAGTATTTAAAAAGGAAGTTGAGTTAGATAATCGTTGTGTTGTTCCTTATAATCCAAAATTAATTATGAAGTATCAGGCACATGTAAATATTGAAATATGCAATAAGTCTAATTGCATCAAGTATTTATTCAAATATATAACCAAAGGTGTTGATAGGGTTACTGCAACGCTACAGTCCGGTGGGGAGGATTGTGTGGATGAGATACAACAATTTTATGATTGTAGATATTTGTCTCCTTCTGAATCAATTTGGAGAATTTTTTCTTTTGATATTCACAATAGATGGCCTTCAGTTCAAAGATTATCTTTCCACCTTTTTCGTGAACAGCGTGTAACTTTTAATGATAATTCGAAATTGAAGAATGTTTTGCGCAAGAATCAACAAAAGAATACAATGTTTCTTGCTTGGATGGAGGCTAATAAAAAATATCCTTTTGGACGATCATTAAGTTACATTCAATACCCAAGCATGTTTACTTATGATTCTACAAAGTGTTCTTGGCATCCCCGTCAACGAGGTGTTTCGGTTGGAAGGTTGACTTCTATTCCTCATAGTTCTCAGGAATTATATTATTTAAGGTTATTGTTGAGTCGTCAAGTTGGTTGTACCAGTTATGAGGATATTAGAACTGTTAATGGAGTTACATATGATTCAAATCGTGAAGCCTGTGCTGCTATGCATTTATTGTCTGATGATCGTGAGTTTATTGATGCTATTCGTGAGGTTTCTGTTTTAGGTTCCGGAAGAGCTATCCGTGAGTTGTTTACTAAATACCTATTGGGTGGATCGTTGAGTGATCCAAGATATGTGTGGGATCAATCTTGGGAAATCTTGGCTGATGGCATTTTGCATAGTAGGCGTCGCCTGTTAAACAATGAAGGTTAGTTTTTTTTTTTTGTTACATTTTTGTGTATTTGACTTGAATTTCTAATGGAGTTAATATATATTGTTGCAGAGTTGTTGATATCTAATGATGATTTAAAACAACTTTGTTTGTATGAGATTGACAAAAATCTACGTCAAAATGGAAAGCTGCTTGAAAATTTTTCGTGCATGCCTAAATTGGATTTGCCCGATCATGTTCCATTTAACAATATTTTATTAGCTAATGAGTTATCTTATGATTCGGAAGAGATGTTGATATTGCATCGGAATTGTTTTGCCTCTCTAAATACTGAACAATTGTCGGCATACGAAGAAATTGTTAATTCAGTTAACAATAATCTTGGCGTCATGTTCTTTATTGATGGTTACGGAGGTACTGGAAAAACTTACCTTTGGAACACGCTATCATTTCGATTTAGATCAGAAAGCAAAATTGTCCTTAATGTTGCTTCAAGTGGTATTGCTGCTCTTTTACTCCCGGGTGGACGAACCGCACATTCTCAATTTGGATTACCATTGGTTTTAAACGAAGAATCCTGTTGCAGCATTGAGAAGCAAACGGATAAATCTGAACTTTTAATTGCGGCAAGTTTAATTATATGGGATGAAGCCCCGATGATTCATCGTTGGGGGATTGAAGCTTTTGAAAGGACTTTGCGGGATATTATGAAAGAAACTGTTGTTGGTGCATCTGATAAACCTTTCGGGGGAAAGACAATTGTTTTTGGGGGAGATTTTAGACAAATTTTACCTGTTATTCCTAAAGGTGGTCGTGGGGAGGTTGTTCATGCATGCATTAATTCATCTTTATTATGGCGTCGATGTAGAGTTTTGAGATTGACGCAAAATATGCGTTTGCAATTTTCGTTGGATACTACCGAGAATAATTTGGTTAAGGATTTTGCAAAGTGGGTTCTTAATGTTGGTGATGGGAAATTGGGTCAATCTGAAGATGGGGAGGCGTTGATAGATATACCTGATGATATTTGTCTGAAAAATTCTACTAATCATGTTTCTGATATAGTTGATATAATTTATCCAAATTTGTTGAAAGAATTATCCAATCTCAACTTCTTTCAAGATCGTGCAATATTGTGTCCTACATTGGAAATAGTAGAAAAGGTGAATGACCATGTGATGTCATTAATTCCAAGTGATTATAAAGAATATTTGAGTTGTGATACAGTTATTAAATATGATCAAGAATTAGGAATTGATCATCGTTGGATCACTCCTGAATTTTTGAATGATATCAAATGTTCTGGGCTACCGAATCACAGTTTGAAACTTAAAATTGGGGTTCCTGTAATGCTGCTTCGTAATATTGATGTTGCTTCCGGTTTATGCAATGGAACTCGCTTGATAGTTGTTGAATTGGGTATACATGTTATTGGGGCCAAATTTGTGGATAAATCTGGTATAACAGAGAAAGTTTATATTCCTCGAATGAGTTTGATTCCGTCTGGTGCTAATGTATCGATATCTTTCGAGAGACTTCAATTCCCTCTTTGTGTTTGTTTTGCAATGACTATTAACAAAAGTCAAGGACAAACTTTGTCGGCCGTTGGTCTTTATTTGCCTAGATCGGTTTTCTCTCATGGACAGTTGTATGTAGCTTTATCTCGGGTTAAAACTAGGTGTGGTCTTAAAGTTTTAATGTTAAATGATATTGGTGAATCGTGTACCTCTACGATTAATGTTGTTTATCCGGAAGTTTTTCAAAGAATATAGCATTTCTATTATGTATTTAGCTGTATTATTTGATTTTTAATACAACAGGAATTTGATTGAAATTCAGTTTTACTGTAATACATTCAACCATTCATGTTTTATTTTATTTTTTAATAATTAGTAAATCCTTATTTATTTTACTTTTTGTAAGTGTTATATGTTTAAGAATATGAAATAATTTTAATTATATAAAATAATAAATTTAACTTTAAAAGCAGTATTTAAAGTATTTATATTAAGATTTTATTATATATATATATATATATAATTCCATATGATAATAGTTTCAATTGAATTATATAATAGATTAACTACAAATCCTGTCAGTGAAAGAATGTCACATTTATCTGCTTTTGTCTCACCGTATTTTGCTGAAAAAATATCAACGTCGTCAGGTTCCAGAGATTTTGATTTATCTAACCAAGTTTTTATTTTCCTACTTCGTTCCTTTAAGTAAGATTAATATTTTCTTTCCGACGTGACACCCTCTCTTCTGTGTCAGAATTTCAGTCTGAAATATATCTTAGATGAGTTCATACAAAGTTACATTATTTTAATTTGTATGAGCTGTTTTTCACCTTTATATCTTTATTTAGTCAAATCGTTGTAATATCAAAAAAAAATTAAAAATTACTGCTATTTATTTATGTGGTTTAGCTATAGTTTTTTTTAAAAAATTCAATTATAATTAGTCTTTTTCCTTCTTGAGACCCACGACTCTCTGCTTTTAAATTTTTTAATTAGTTTATATGAGTATATATATATATATGTCTTATCTACATCTTTTACTTGTGTGATTCATTTTCAACACTTCATTTATCCTCACCATGAATTTCCCTTTCTCCTACCTTTTTCCAGATATTGCTGAGAGTTTGAAAAGGTGTGTTTCTTAAATCCATTTTTGTTATACTGTCTTATATAACTCTGTTTTTGCAAACAAATATCACCCTTTTGTGATTATACTTTTACTATGCATTTTTATATTTGTTTTCATTTTGATTTACTTCAGTGTTTACCAATCAATGGGAACAAATCCTCATTTTGAAATGGAAACTATAATCTCGCCATATGAGGTATGATTTATTCCAAGAGTTCTGCTTATTTACTATATTTTCTTGGTTGTGGTGGGAAATTTAATAAAGTTTATTTTTGTTGTAGCCGAAAATTCCTCTCCCCAATGATTTCTGGATGGTGGAAAAAACTAGATTGTTGAGTGAGGGTGTAGGATTTATAAGAGATGATTATAATAACTATTTTAAGGTTTATATCGGTAATGATGGTGATGGAGGTTGTCTGTACGATGGGAGTGTTATTGCTATGTACTGTGGTTTTTCAAAACCCCAGAAAGTTATTCTTAGTTATCAAATATTTGATAATGAGTTTCAAATGAAGGTTGTTGATGATCTCGGTGAGGAGGTCAAATACCTTGGTTTACTGTTTCCAGAAGATCAACAAAGTCTTAGAAGCGTTGTTCCTAATTGTGTTCTTCAATCTGCTTTTGTTGATACTGCTTCGTTTGAGCCCAATGTTTTGCCTCAACTTTTATTACGGGAAGATGGTGTTGTGTTTGGCTATAACGGTCTTGATGATGTCCCTCTTAATATTGAACACCCTGATGTGGACATTAACCAAGAATATTTTCATTGGGAGGTGAAAATTACTAAATCTATGGCTGCAGGAAGAAATGTTTTGGTTAGTTTTTTAGCTATTAATTCATAGACCATAATTATATATTGTTTGGGTACTTTTTCAAGTGTATTAACATTAAATCTATATTTGTTTTGAAGCATATTCCGAAGCATATTGCCGATAAGTGTTTTCCACCAGATCAAAATAGTGTTGTTTTGGTTAATCAAGAAACTGAACAGCTTTACTTGTGTGCTGTTACCACGAGTTATCCTCCTGGCCGTTGTACCAGACGTATTGGTCGAGGTTGGTATGGCTTTGCAAAGGATGCTCGATTGAAGCATGGTGATAAAGTCGTTTTTACACTTCCAATTTCTCCTGAGTTTGTTCTCGCTAATATCATTCGGTGTGCTCCCGGAAATGTGTGATGATGTCAACTTAGTGTTGTTTTCTAAATCTACAGTCTTATAAATGTTTGTTTCGTAATCGACTTAATCTGATATTTGCTTTAGTATGTTATGTTTAGTGTTTAATATCTACTCTCTTATGAAGTGATTATGTGATTCTATGGTTTAATACTGCGATGTTCTGAAATTTATATGACCAAGACATTATATTTTGGATCTTTTTTTTTCCCAGTTTTTCCCTATGTTTAATTATGTAGACTTAAAGTATTAATCGGTCCGTTCTTCGATTATAATGATACTTTGAAGAATTTACTATGTATGTTGATGATAGTTTTCATGCTTTGCAGATATAATAAGGGGGATACACATTTATATATGTTATATAGGCTCTAATTTCATCATTAAGATTTATACCAGATTCAAATAGACTGGAAAGAATGCCATAGATATTATTATTATAACATAAAATTGAGTAAAAGGATCATGAATATCACCTGGAATTTGGTTAACATGGATAGATCTGGCTTCCACAAATTCAACCTTTGTGTTGCTTTTCACTGCGATTTTTCCAGTCAAAATCTCGGATCCGATAGTATCTCCCTGCGATTTGTTCCATGGATCATGAATAAAAAAAGAAAATTGACAAGTTTGCGAAGATAAATATCGATAAATTTTAAAGAATTTTGGTATTTTCATTTAGATCTGAAGTTGAACTGATTTGTTCTTGTGCCAAACACTGTCGAGAAAATGATCTTTTGTTTTCTTTAGCAGAGTATTATTGATATGTTTTTTAGTTGGTGGTTAAAACTTATTCAACGTGTCATGCAATTATTCGTTGGGGGGTTGGTGGCATTAATATTTTGTTTGTTACCGGTTCAATGTATTCTTTTTATAAGAAATCAATTTAATAAGAATTAAATCTATAATTCAAGCCCTATTATACCCTTGGGTTGATTATTTTAATTAACCCATCTCTAATATATTTTAAGCTTGGCCCATATGCGATAATTAATGGATGATAATTAGTCATCTTTAAATAATTCCATATTTTGAAATTGCATTAGACGATTCAATTAAATTTTATGCTATATTTGGTTCATAAATATAATTAAATTTATACTTTAAAATTTGGTTATTATCCTAAACATAATTTTATTTTTTGTAAACTAATTAAACGTATCTTTTTAATATTCTTATTTAATTTATATTTTATTTAAGATTTTATATTTATTTCAGTTTTGTCCTTTTACCTTTTTTAAATTATTGATATATTAGATTTAACTATATTTAGGTAAATCTGTTAAATACCGAAAAAACAATTTTTTTCCTCTTATATTTATGTTCAGAGTGGATAATATACGTAATTGCTTATTTATTAACGATATCATTATCCGGTTTTAATTTTTATGTTCTTTGTGTGTTTGGTCATAACAAATTTTTTTGGTTTCTTGCATTAATTTGTCTATGCATAGTTTTTTTTTTACGTTTTCAAAAATCCGTGCGACGCACGGGTACTGGCTAGTATGTCTACCATCCATTATATTCTGTGTAGGTTTCAATGACCAACCCACAAAAGCACAATAGTATTTCAAAAATTTAGAGAAGATTTTGGTACCCACAGAAAGACTACATTATTCACTTTAAAAAAAAAAAAAAAAAGAGAATATTTTTTGCCGACAAAAAAAAATTCAAAAGCTAAAACTGTTCATTGCGGCCAATTGATGTATCTGTTCATTTTAATAAAGTTTTTTTTAATGAGAAATATAATATTATATCTATATATATAAATCCTAGATAGTTGTTGAATTGCTTATCTAAACTCTAATCCACAAACCAATGAAAACCTTTCATTTAGCCACATCATCCACTTACATCCATTTAATGTGGGGTACTAATTGTAATTATTATTATTATTATTATTATTATTATTATTATTTTGGGTTATTATTCATTTTTTTTTTTTTATCATATTCGATATTTGAGTATGAGTTAAGTTGGTTTATCTTTGCTCCAACAAGTTTCAAATTAATATAAATGACAAATTCGATAATACAGTAGTTTTTTGGTAAGAGATAATGAAGTTGTTTATCCAACTCAGAATCCTCCAATGAGATTTATAATATAAATAAAAACTTATGTTTCAACATCAATTGTTTTCCATGGTCAATTATATGTTGTCATTTTCAGAGTAATTTTGAAGAATGAGTTAAAGATATTGCTAATCAATGTTAATGAAGAATATACCAAAGTAACTTCAAATGTGATGTATAAATAAGTTTTTTAAATGTATAAATATATATTTAACATCTATATCACATTTAAATAACTTCTATTGTTACTATTATTTTGATAATACCTATTGTTTCAATTTTAAATTTACTACTTATACAAATAATTTTTTAACATTATAGTATAAAATAACGCATAAGATTCGTGCATTGCACGGGTAAATGTCTAGTATACAAAAAATAAGAGAAAGTTTAGAATACAAATGAGTACAAATTACCATCATAAATCTATCACCTAAAACAAAAGGCTTAACATCCGAATGCATACAAACAACGATCTCACCCAAATTACGCAAGAAATCAAAAGTAAAAACACGCAAACTTGGCCAATGTAAAATAAATATAACCCCAACACCTCAAACACGATAAAAACAGACTCCTCACAAGGAGAAGAAAAGATCTACCCCAAAAGCCAGACAAACATATGAGGGTCGCGCCAACAAACTTGGATCACTGAAAACCAATCATAAAAAAGGGTGCATCCCCACTCATAGAAGGAATAGGGGGTGCCGGTATTACATCGTTTCGAGTAAAAAAGATAATTTGCACAATAACATGTCAAATTAGTAACCACCTAAACATATCACGAGGAGACACCAACTTAACACTCAACCACCTGAAAATTTTATATCAGACCGATAAAATTTGACTTAAAAAAAACAAATAGATGATCAGTAGAGTCTGACTCAAGACCGCATAACAAACATAGAATCACCAAATTTCCAATCACTTATTATTCAATCCGATACAATTTTTATAGATGTCGAAAATACATAAAAACTCATGAAAAAAACTTTACTTTTGTCAATTTTGTATGTCAATTTAACATTTATTTTATCTTTTCTTTTGAGTTGCAAATATTTAATATTTCTTTCATCATAAAGATGTTGAAGAGTTTTTGTTGGGGATTGAAAAGTTATTCGCAATAAAAACAACCGCTTCAGTTTTAATACTTGCATGTGAAGTAACCATCATTAAAATAGATATATATATCATATATTAGGTGTATATATAAAATAATAGATAAGTTTTAATAGGATATGCATAAGATTATAAAAATCTGGTAGGAAGGAAAGAAGAATTGTTGTAATCGTGTACGTAGAGGAAATGGGCAAAATGTTCGAGTAGGATTCCACATGAAAAGTGATACGAACCAGAACAGGTATCAATGGAAATATAGTGAAAAACAGGGCAAATATAGCTTTATTGATAATAATGATGAAGAATTACAGATGAGATTAGGAGAAATGGGATCCTAACACTGTAACTAACCAGAGCAACGCTCAGTAAGGCCAAGTTAGACTTGGACCTGCATTCTAACAAACTTAGTAAAAATGATAAGATGCTTCTCCAATCATATCTGACTCCTTATATTGTGGAAAGGAAGTTACTACTAGCTATCACCCTTCTCTCTCTTGCTCTACGTCACAACTAACTCTTCCTGCCAGCTGTCCTTCTTCTAGAATAAACTAACCAATTCCTAGGCCCCACATGGTGATCATTAGCTAATGATGACTCATTGTCAACATTTGCATTCTGAGTCCTAACAATACTCCCTCCTGAAAGACTTGTCTTGTCCTCAAGACAAAAATTTGGAAATTGACTCTTCATCATTACTACATCTTCCCATGTAGCCTCTTCTATTTTCTGACCCTTCCAATGAATGAGAACCTGGTCCACTTTCTCATTTTGCATCCACACAAAACGATTAGCCAACACTGCTTCTGGCTCAATTGACACCCCCTGTTCACCTTGCAATTCTGGTAATTCTTCACTATCATGGTAATTTCCAACTGCCTTTTTTAACAAAGATACATGGAACACTGCATGGACCTTTGACCCTTCAGGAAGTTTGAGACGATAAGCAACAGCTCCTACACGTTCCAATACAGGGTATGGACCATAATATCTAGCTGCCAATTTTGCATTGATCCTGCAGACCACAGATTGTTGTCTATGAGCCCTTAGCTTGACAAAAACCCATTCTCCAATCTCAAAGCTTCTGTCACACCTCTTTTTATCAGACAACTGTTTCATTCTATCTTGGGCTCTGTGCAATTGTTGTCTTAATTGTCTAAGAGCTTCATCTCTATCCACTAGCTCTTTTTGCACAGCATCCACTCTAGTTTCTCCATGCACCCAGCGTGTAATAACTGGGGGTGCTCTCCCATAGACCACCTCATAAGGGGTTTGCCCAGTAGCTGAATGATAACTAGTATTAAACCAGTATTCAGACCAAGAAATCCAATTGGCCCATGTTCTAGGCTGATCAGTTATGAAACATCTCAAGTATGTTTCCAAACAACGATTCACCACCTCTGTTTGACCATCAGTTTCTGGATGGTAAGCAGTACTCATTTTAAGTTTAGTACCCTGTAACTTGAACAGCTCTCTCCAAAACTTACTCATGAAAATTGGATCCCTGTCACTGACAATAGATAAAGGAATTCCATGTAATCTTACCACTTCTCTAACAAAAATCTCAGCAATGATTTTTGCTGTATAAGGATGCTTCAATGGTATGAAATGCACATATTTTGACAATCTGTCAACTATCACCAGAATTGCTTCATAACCTTTAGATTTGGGTAGCCCTGTTATGAAATCCATTGACAAATCCTCCCATATGCGATCTGGGATAGGTAATGGTTGTAATAAACCACCAGGAGAACTAGTCAAATACTTCTGTCGTTGGCAAGTATCACATGCTTTGACAAATTCCTGTACAGTGTTCTTCATACCAATCCAGTATAAATTTGCAGCAATTCTTCTATAAGTTTTGTAAAAACCTGAATGACCTCCTTGAGGAGTGGTATGAAAT
Organism: Trifolium pratense; assembly: GCF_020283565.1. Lineage (NCBI taxonomy): Eukaryota > Viridiplantae > Streptophyta > Magnoliopsida > Fabales > Fabaceae > Trifolium > Trifolium pratense. The sequence goes on from NC_060062.1 coordinate 26,225,429, forward strand.
TCAGACAATAAAGTTTGCACCATGGAAGAATGTGCAGAAATTACTAACCTCCCTTCATACAGCAAAACACCATTCTTGTACTCATAACCTGGTTTGGCTTGAGCATCTTGTTGCAATGCTTCTATAATCTGCTTTAATTGAGGATCTTCATGTACTTCAGATTTCAACATGTCTTCATCTTGCCAATGTACACTACTGACAAACTGACACACCTCTCCTTCATTCACTCTTGAGAGTGCATCAGCCCCATTATTGAGCCTCCCAGGTTTATATATTATATCAAAATCATACCCTAACAATTTTGCTGCCCAATTCTGTTGATCTGCAGAAACCATTCTCTGCTGTAACAGTTGCTTCAAACTCTTTTGATCAGTTGAAACTATAAATTTCCTCCCAATCAAATAGGGTCTCCAATGTTGTATGGAAAGAACCACAGCCATCAGTTCCTTTTCATAAGCTGACTTGGCTAGATTTCGAACCCCTAAAGCTTTACTGAAATAAGCTATAGGTTTCTTATCTTGCATCAGAATGGCCCCAATTCCACTTCCTGAAGCATCAGATTCAATGACAAACTCTTTACCGAAATTTGGTAAAGCAAGTACAGGGGCAGTAGTCAAGCATTTCTTGAGAGTTTCAAAAGCATGAAGTGCTTTTTCATTCCACACAAAAGCATCCTTTTTAGTTAATTCAGTCAAGGGCTTAGCTATCTTCCCATAGTCCTTGATGAATTTCCTATAATATCCAGTTAGACCCAAAAATCCCCTCACACCTTTTACATTCTTGGGAATGGGCCAATTTGTCACACTCACAATTTTACTAGGGTCCACTGCTACTCCTTGATATGTGATTAAGTGCCCCAAATATTCCACAGATTTCTGACCAAACTGGCATTTTTTCTTATTAGCCACAAGTTGTTGAGATTGCATTATGTGTAATACTTCTTTCAAATGACTCATGTGCTCAGACCAGGTTTTACTGTAAACCAATATGTCATCAAAAAAGACAAGAACAGATTTCCTCAATAATGGTTTGAATACCTCATTCATTAGACTTTGAAAAGTTGATGGTGCGTTCATCAATCCAAAGGGCATAACAAGAAATTCGTAATGTCCTTCATGTGTACGAAATGCAGTCTTGTGGATATCTGTTTCCTTGACCCTAACCTGATGGTACCCTGATTTAAGGTCTAGCTTAGAAAAATAGCTAGCTCCATGTAGCTCATCCAGTAATTCCTCAATCACCGGAATAGGAAATTTATCTGGTATGGTAGCTTTGTTCAACGCTCTATAATCCACACACATCCTCCAGGAATTATCTTTCTTTTTAACTAATATAACAGGACTAGAAAATGAGCTGGTACTGTGTCGAATAATTCCAGCCTTCATCATTTCATTAACTTGTTTTTCAATTTCATTTTTATGATGGTGAGGGTACCTATAGGGTCTCACATTGACAGCCTCTGCTCCTTCTCTTAAGGTAATAACATGTTCCTTTTTTCTTTTTGGTGGCAATCCCTTTGGATCTTGGAACACATCTGCACACAAACTCAACAGTTGTTCCAATTCCTCAGATTGATTCACCTCTAAAGAATGTAGGACTCCACAACTTACCTTATTCTTCTCTTCCTTCCCACCTATTCCTCCCTTCAATTTGGGTTTACCAAGCACACTCTGTAATGTTTCCATCATGCTGAGTTGACTTCCTATACCCTTCATTGTGACCCATTTTTTATTGAACCAGAAACTCATGGTGTGACTCTTCCAATTAACTATCATATCTCCTAAAGTTCGCAGCCATTCAATACCCAGTATCACATCTACACAGCCCAGTTCGAACAACTGAACATCAACAACCACCTTCAACCCATCTACCATGATTTCTAAACCTTCACAGGTGCCCTTGGTTCGCGAACATGACCCATCTCCAAGTTTAATGTTCAAAGATGAATTGTTTTGAACGTTCCAATTCATTTTGCGCACCAAACTTTGTGAAATAAAATTATGGGACGCACCACTATCAACCAAAATCACCACTGGTACTTCTTGAATCGTGCCTTGTAACTTGATAACTTGTGGTATTGTTTGGCCTGTATTCCCCAATTGGAAAAGATTCATCATACTCATTTCTCCTTGTACTTCCTCTTCATCCTCCACCTCGACAGCTAACAATTTTCCTTCACCATCGTCTTCGTCATCGTCATCAACCACCAACACTTTGAGATGTCTTTCTGGGCATTGATTCTTTTGGTGATTTGCTCCACCACATCGGAAGCACAAACCCTTTTTCTTCCTCTCCATGATTTCGTTGTACGATAAGGAGGAGTATCCACGGTCTCTGAAATTGTTACGTTTGTTACCATTCACATTGGGCCTTTCATGTCTAAGCCCACTGTTACCATCCTTGGGCCCATCGCCTGCTCCAGATTTAACAAAGACCCAGTCAGCCTTATCTTTTTGTGATCCAATGGTTCCGGGTCGATTCGACCCATGACCCGATTTATTAGATCTAATATACCCAGATCCATATTCTCTTTTCGTTTCTCTTTCAACAGCTCGCGCCACCTGCAACACCTTCGACCGCGATAAATCTCCCATCACCGATAAACTACGCACCTTTCCACGCACCTCCTCCTTCAATCCATGTAAGAAATATCCCAGAAATTGTTTATCCGGTAGCCTAGGAATTTGAGCGGTTAGATACTCAAAATCGTTGATATAATCATCAACGCTTCCTCGTTGTCGAAGCTCTGTCAACTGCTCATACACATCACCTTCACCGTGTCCTCCATATCTCTCCAGTAACGCATGTTTCAACTGCTCCCAATTCAATTCTTCGTTCTCATTAATTAATGAGTTGAAAAAATGAATTGTTGGCCCTTCCATGCATAACTGAGCTAGATTCACCTTAATCTCCGGTCGTGTGTTCTGGACACGGAAATAAATCTCAGCTCGTGAAATCCAACCAGCTGGATCTTCACCAACGAACATAGGTAACTCCACTTTTTTCACCGAACGGCGAAACTCAGCCAAAGCCTCTCCATCGAGCTGGTTACTGCCCGATTGAGAAACACGTTGCGCTGATCCTTCAGCAATTTTTTGTGTTGGATCCTCAACGATCCTTTCATTCCCAACTTCCACTGATTTTCCGATGCTCTTCTCGAACATGGCGATGAGTTTTGCTTGGTTTATTTCCATGTTGGCCAAGGTCGTCTTGACCCCACTGATCTCTGCTTCCAACGAAGCAATCTTATCATCCATTCCTCTGATTAACTGAATTTGAGAAGTGTTCTTAGGCATTCACTGGTCTCCGATATCGATCCGGCAGGTCGGACCAAATTGATACGAACCAGAACAGGTATCAATGGAAATATAGTGAAAAACAGGGCAAATATAGCTTTATTGATAATAATGATGAAGAATTACAGATGAGATTAGGAGAAATGGGATCCTAACACTGTAACTAACCAGAGCAACGCTCAGTAAGGCCAAGTTAGACTTGGACCTGCATTCTAACAAACTTAGTAAAAATGATAAGATGCTTCTCCAATCATATCTGACTCCTTATATTGTGGAAAGGAAGTTACTACTAGCTATCACCCTTCTCTCTCTTGCTCTACGTCACAACTAACTCTTCCTGCCAGCTGTCCTTCTTCTAGAATAAACTAACCAATTCCTAGGCCCCACATGGTGATCATTAGCTAATGATGACTCATTGTCAACATTTGCATTCTGAGTCCTAACAAAAAGTATCACATATGGAGCCAAAAACCATTATACACTTAATAGACTAATATATATGTGTGATAAGTGTGAAAAAACACTAATATATGTTATACTTGTTGCGATACCACTGATATTTAAGTGTGAGTTAAAATAAATAAAGTAAAAATTGAACAACATATAAATATAAATAAGAAGATTCATAAATTTAGTATTTTAAAATTTTAAATTAAAATTGTAGTGTTCAACTCATTTATATAATTAACATTATCAAAACGCGATTGACTTGATCAAATAATATGAGAGGTTTAATGATATATTTTTTTGAATGACATATTATTAGTTGTTAGTATATTATAATGTTATATATTAGTTTTTTCTCTCTGTCTAAAGTTAAACCCAAGACTTACAACTCAATAACCCTTAAATCAATTAGCTTATCCAGTTGAACTACCATTCCACTCAGAGGTAATGATACATAAATCCAATACTTGACCAAATTTTGTGAAACTATAATATCCAACTCATTTATTTGATTGCTCAATCCAATATGGGGCATCATATTCTTAAGGATCATGTTAACTAAGAGGAACACTTCTAATGTCCCTATGACATATGTTAAGAAACCCTAAAGATTAGAGCTGGGTATACGGACCAAGGTCCGCGGGCCAACCCGTTTAACCCGCAGCCTGCGCGGTCTTAAGACCATTTTTTTTGGCCCGTTTATATTTTTGCCCGTGTGGGTTGGACCGTTAAAACCGCGGGTTATGCGGGTTAAATCCGCGGGTTCGCGGGTTAGCCCGTGACCCGCATTCTTTCTTTATATATATAATTAATTACAAAATTTACCATTTATAAATAATTTGTTCCATATCCAAATCCAACACTTTTAACAAAAAAAAAAATGTCTAAACCTAATTATAAAAAGCAATAACACACTCCTATTTTTACTCACGTGGACAACAACAACACAAAACATCAGGATCCAATTCAAGTGTTACAATGGAGGCATCAAGCAGGAGTGACTATTTTCCTTCAGTTTTCAATTAGTTAATTATATACATTACTGTTTTGTTTTTGAATCGGTTGGTGGTATTAGATTTTTGGTTGTACTTTTAATATTGGTTTGGATTATTAAATTTCTTTTTTATATTTTGAACAAGTTAAAGTTTTTATTCAATATCATTTGGGTTTATTTTATGGATTTGAAGTATGTGTGGAGAAATAATTACCATAAAAACGAGTTGAATTTTATTTTAGTTGCATTATTTTCAAAGAGAAGATAGATAAACTCAATGATATATCACAAACTTTATTTATTTTTATTTGTTAGTTCAAGTTATAACATAAAATTATTAATAATATATTTTTTTTAGCTTTTATTATATCAATATTTTACTAATTTTGTTTATTTTTTTGAAAAAAGTTTTTTTTTTGTAATAGTCTGCGGGTTAACCGTTTAACCCGCGGGTTTACGCGGACCGAACTTAGACTTAATTTTAAAACTCGTTTATATTTGATGACGGGCTTGTTCGCCCCGTTTAATATGCGGGCTTATGCGGGGCGGGTTAAACGGGGCGGGCTAGCCCGCATACCCAGCTCTACTAAAGATGTAAATTGTGTATTGAAAATAAACATTCTTATATTTTAAAATGATAAAATGAATTACACAAATTTTAAAACCGTTTTACTATATTAGTCTCCTTTTTCCCATTTTTTTTACTCATAATATTTTCCAATTATTAAACATTACTAATGTAGTTATTAACCCCCCTTACATATTTTTGTTTCTCTTTTTATTTATTTATTTATTTATTTTTATTATTATCACACTTTTAAGATATGCCAACTTTTTTTTTTGATTGAAAGATATGCCAACTTAATTGAGATATCTATTCAATTCTTAATGCCTAAATGTTCTCTTAGCTTAAAAAAAATGTAATTAAAAATATAAAAAGAAATGTAACGTGGCAATTGGGGCATCATATCATAGTAGTATTAGACATTAGTAGTAAGTGACCGGCCACAAGATTTTGGAAAGGTAGGAACCGAACCACCAAAATGGCTCGCAATTGCAATGCGTTGTTGTACCTAAATAAGAAGGTTCAACTCCAACGACTCCACTACTAATTTTTTGGATTCCAAACAAAGATAAACGACCTTCTCATTCAACTTCCTTTTTTGTCCTTTTACGTTAGGTATTTTTATGGATAAGATTCATTTGCTGCCTCCATTCTTCCACCATCTTCTTCTTCCCTACTTTTCTCATTCATATTTATTAATTCAATTCAATTCAATTTCATTTTACAAATACACACATATTTGACCATTTAGGAAAAAATAATATCTGTTGAAAAAGATTACATTCAACTCCCATAAGTTTTATCTTCTTGAAATGGACTTGTTCATTAACAATTTTTTCCTAACAACTAGCATTTTTTACATGTAGTTTATAATATTTTTTATAGATTACTTCAAGTAATTTTTAAATGTATAGATTATCAATTTTATGTCAATTTCACTTGTTTTATCTTAATTGCAAAAAGCTTAATTGCTAAAAACACTTAAAAAACTTAAGGGCCCGTTTGGTGCACAGGATAAGAGACAGGATAGTATAACTGTATCATATCCTGCTGCAATCCAGTGTTTAGTGATACATCAGGATATGTTTATTATCTAAAACTTTTAAAGTATCAAACTATTACAAATACAAAATTTAAAGAACTTATCAATATATTGGTCTAATTAATATTCAATGTTTATCCGCTATTTCATTTCAAGTGCTAGTTTACTAAATACTACAACTTCAATCTATTATCTTTTAGTGTTAGAATTCCACACTTTTAAGAAAAACAAGTAGAAAATTCTAAATTTGAATCGCAATCTTTACATATTGTAAAATTTTTATCAATTAAATTATGCTTCCTTACTTTTTCACAAATTAGTGTGTAATATTTTTTCTGAAGTAGTTTAATGATTAAAATTTTACTTTTTAAAGAAAAAAAATAATGGTAAAAATTACACCTTTTTAAAATGAATAAATGAGAGTATTAAGATTCGAACTCTCAGATCCTGCATATAACATGCAATATTCCTATTAACTAAGATATGTTTCCGGACAAAATTTATCTACCAGAGTCTATAAAAAACATACATTCCATATTGTGTGAACAAAAATTCAAACTAAAATCCTATACAATGTCCAACACGCCGTAACTTTCAAATTCCTCGTTCTTTATCTTGTGTCTTTGTCTGATTCCTACCTAGTCCACACGTCTTTTTTTTCTGCCCCTTAAAAAAAGAACCCCAAATCTTCCTTCTCTCATATATCCATATCAAGTTATAAATACCCTTTTTCTCTTCATTGCCCTCTTCAAACCAACACAACACAACTTCAAAGTTAAAACATACAACTCATTCTTTCATTCACTTCTAACAATAAACACTATTTATCATCTCTTTTTCAAAGATGGTTGATTTAGAATGGAAATCAAAGATGCTAAACTCAAACATATCACCAAAATCACCCAAACTGTCCTTACCCTTACCCACTTTACATCTCCCACTTCCACTTTCACCAAACGACATCACAACAGCGTCGTTAAATATTTGCACTGCATACGACAACTATCTCCGCCTCCCTAACCTAAAAACCCACTGGGCCACCACCTCTTTCCCTAATTGGGCCAACGAGCCCATCATAAAGCCCGCCTTAACTGCTCTCGAAATCACTTTCCGTTTCATCACAACCATTTTATCAGACCCAAGACCATACACCAACAAACGCGAATGGGCCCGTCGGGCCGAATCACTCACAAAAGCCCAAATCCACCTCATCGCTATTCTCTCCGAAGAAGAGGAAGAAAACCCAAACACACGTGGCAAAGCACCGGTAAATGACGTCATCAACATAAACAAAAATCAGTTTAGATGCTACAGTGAACAAAGCTTGCTACCAAAACTCGCCACGTGGCAGCAATCAAAGCAAATAGCACAACGAATATTTTCCACCGTGGAATCTGAAATGATGACGTGTAGTTACACGTTAGGTTTAGGTGAACCGAATTTTAGCGGCAAATCGATTCTCCGTTACGACGACGTTTGTAAACCGAGTTTGATCCACTCCTTAGAAACGACGCCGTTTGATCATGTAACGAATTACGAGAATCGTAATCTACACGCGATTCACCAGATTTTCGAGTCATGGACACGCGCAGCGCGTGTATTAATGGAGCGTGTGAATGAGGATATAGATAACAGAGCATTTGAGAAAGCCGCGAGTGAGATCTACGCGGTGGAAAGAATCTGGAAACTTCTAATCGAAATTGAAGATTTACACATGATGATGGATCCAGAAGATTTTCTAAAACTAAAGAAGAAACTAGGAATGCGATCATGTAACGAAACGGTGCCGTTTTGTTTCCGATCAACGGAGTTAGTTACGATAACGAAGATGTGTAGAGATCTGAGACAAAAAGTACCGGAGATTTTGGAAGTTGAAGTGGACCCCACAGGTGGTCCCGGAGTAATGGAAGAAGCGATGAAGGTTTATTCGGAGAAGATGAATGGGTACGAGAAGGTTCATTTGTTGCAAGCGATGCAAGGGATTGAATCGGCGATGAAGAGATTTTTTTATGCGTATAAACAGATTTTGACGGTTATGATGGGAAGTTCTGAAATGAATTTGGAATCGTTGAATCGGATTTTTCTTGAACCGACTTGGTTTCCTAGCTTGGATGCTGCTAAGACTTTTCTTGGATATTTTTGGGAAAATTACGAAAATAGTACGATTAATTGGTAATTTTAATTTACGAGATTTTATACTATACTACTTACAAATACAGGAGATTAAAATAGAAATTATCCTTTCCTTTTTTGTATGTGGGTTAAATTATGTAATAGGCTGTGGAGTGTGGAGGCATTTGACTTTTGTGAAAATCTTTCTACGTAAAATATTTATATTTTTGAGTCATTCTTACAATCTACTACTTTGTTTTTTTCCCGCTTTAAATTGATCTATCTCATTTTTATTGAAGAAGAAAAACATGATCTTATGTGATTGAGTGAGTATGAATAGGTGAGTGCAAGCTTCAACATCTTCAACATCGTCGGTTGAGATATGTGAGAGCCTGAGAGGAGGTAGTAGTATTAGTATCGGACGCTAAAGTCAATAAAAGAGCAATTAGTGTAAGATTTTTAGGATTAGAATTGTGTATGTTAGTTAATTGTAAGAAAACGTTTATATAAACACATGAAAGGGGCTGTTGAGGACCGCTAAGAACAATGCACCATTTAGGTTTGGATTCGGTGGACGGTGGAAGCATTACTATTTATTGATTGATTGAGGCATTTTTAGTAGGAGATGATTCAAGGTTGATGGAAAGATTTCATTGATTTGGCCTTTGTACAAGGGTTTTGAGATGACCGTGGATTGGACCTTTTGCTAATGTTAAACAAAAAAGAAATAGGTGTGTGAAGTAAAATTTAATTATTCGCCTAAAATGTAAAATCTTTAAGTTGTTTTGTGAAATATTTGATGTAAAACAATCGTAAAGATCATATTGTCAGTAAGGATGAAATCCGTGGTGGAGTGGAGGGTGTGGTGAGTTTAAACCAATCTAATAGCCTTTACAACATGATAATAACTACTCAAAGAGGTTATTGATATCCTTAGATTGAAGAGGATAATAGGCATATATGGCAATGGGGATTGATTTTGAAAAGGTATTTCATGTACTCCATCCGGTTCTTAATATAAGAGACACTTTGCTTTTTAGATTCATTGCGAATTTAATGTATCTAGTCAATAATATGGATTAAATACATTAATCTAGAAAGTCAAATTTCTCTTGTATTAAGGACAAGAGGGAGTATATGATAAGGTGGATGCTTGTGGAGAATATGGACACACCTACTAAGTTTAGATTATCAATACCGAGATTGTGATATCTCTATCTGAAGTTGTTAAAATCACGGTTCAACTATAACTTTGAATTCAGTAAATTCAAATGAATTTACTAAACATGATTCATTCGAATTTAATAAACTCAAAAATAAAATTGAGTTTACTTACTTGACCGGACTCGTAATAAAGTTGTAAGAGTGTACATTTAGTACTCAAGAATGAAGTCTATTATTTGGAAGTGTTATTACATGCTAAAATTAAATGCATATTTGAGTACCAAGATATCTAACTTCAAGTTGTTATATCCAAGAGGAATGGTTCAAGGTATGGGAGAAGTGATAATGAATCTAGATCAAGGATATCCTCCTGATAGTTAAACAATGGATATTCAAATAGTGATGGGTTGTTCAATTTTTTTAATTTTTTTTATAGATGATCTATACGATATAAACTTTCAATTTAACGGTGAATTTTGTAAAATTCGTATTCATTATAGTGTTTTCGATGACTTGTGCACGGTGCACAACTTGAGAGACTTGTGCACCAATATTCACCATAAACTTTGCCGATTAATAGGTTGTGAATGAGATCAGGGCCGGTTCCGAGATTTTGGAGGCCCGGGGACAAATAATAAAAATAGATTTTAATAAAAAAATATAATATAAATAGTATTTTTCCGTCAAAAAAAATATATATAATATTTTTTTACAAAAAAAATCATTTATTTAAATTATAAATAGTATTTATCAACAATAATTATTTATCGATGTAACTAACATAAAAAAAAAAAAAATCATTCCACAACGTTGAAATTAAACCAATAAAATGAAGAAATAATTAATAGATAAAAATAACATTTTCACAACAATGTAAATGTTGTTATGGATGAAGCTTTGCCCTTTCTATGATCAAGAAAAAGAAAAAATCAACAAAAGTTTGGCTTAGAAGCAATTTTTAATTTGTAAGAAGTACCGACAATAGATATTGTAAAAGAGAAAAAGAGATTAAATTAAAATCAACTACATTTATTATGAATTCATTTCTTAAAATAAAATTAAAAAATTGGTACAGGTGAGTTTTGAACTCACAACCTTAACATTAAACCCTTGGACCAACAGACCAACTAACATTTCTTGAAATTTTCTCTCCGAAAGTAATACTTAATTAATGTTTCATATTATGGACTTGGAAAAAAATAATTTTGAGGCCCCAATTTTTTGAAGGTCCTGGGCTGTGGGCCTGGTTGCCTTGGCCCAAAACCGGGCCTGAATGAGATATGTCATGTTTCATTTTAATTTTGAAATGAGGGAGTTCACAATCACTTTATATTTTATTGAAAACACACGGTCCAAATGTAATTTAACTAGTTAGGAACTTAATCACAAAACGAAAACAATTAATATCAAAAAATAAACTCGATCTCATGTCAACTATAAATAAGAGTTAATCTCATTCAAGTAATTCTCCACCATACATTAGTAAATTGGATTCCTTGCTAACAACAATATTGATGCAAAAATAGATTTGAAGTACAAAGATAAATAAGCAAAATTCATAAATGATATGATTTGAAACTACAATTTGATGAAGAAACATGAAAATAATTATCATTAGCAAAAAAATTAAGCTCTTACTCCTGTTTGTCTGTCTTCCAACTTTGAAAATCGACAAAATCTCTTAATTTAAAAAAACAACAATGCTTCTGGGAAAGAAATACATTCAATCAAACTAACTTATTACTTAAATGTGACAAATTTTGTGTACAACAATGCTTCTTTGGAATGTTTTATAGGTTTACTAACTTATTTACTTTACCTCTGAATTTAAAAAAACAACAATGGTGTTTTATTTACAACTTACAACCATGCTTTTGTCTCTCATTTGTTTTAATGTTCATGGAGAAGAAATACATTCAATCAAACTAACTTATTACTTATAAAAAAATTTATAGATTGAATGAAATTAAAATTTAGAAATAAAAAATCTTATGAAAACTACCGGTATATCAGTTTGGTTTTCTCCTCAATTGAAGTTTACAAATAACAAATAAAACAAATTAAAATTGAAACAAATCAAATCCAAAAAAAAAAATTGATACAAATCTAAAAAAACAAAATCTAAAATTTAACAAAAACAAATCAATCATATTGTGGTGGAGAAAACCATCTAAATCCCACTAACAACTCCTAAAAGGTAGGGATTATTAACTAAAACATAAAAACAAATCCTAATAAATATGTAATTAAATAAAATCCTAATTATCTAGTGTAAGCAAATTTTCCATCTAATAACCACAACCAATTGAAGAACAAAAAAACTGAAAGTAAGAACATAAATAGTACTTACAATCAACAGACATAGTGTTGCTATATTTTTCTTTAATCAATTAAAGTTTATAAAACTTACCCAGTCAAACCCTAATTTGTAAACCTGACAAACAATAAAACATTCCAAAGCAAGAAAAATGATATGATTTGAAACTAAAATTTGATGAAGAAACATGAAAATAATTATCATTAGCAAAACAATTAAGCTCTTACCCCTGTTTGTCTGACTTTTTAGAGCAGTAAAGCATCCAACTTTCGAAATCAACAAAAATCTCTGCATTTAAAAAAACAACAAAATCATCATGATGAACAATAAAACCCAATGGCAACAAAAAGAGGATTAGAAAGAGGAATGAAAAGAAAATTAGGGATTTGGAAAAAAGAACAAAACTGAAATTACCTGTTGGATGGGTCTTGAAACAGGTTGGAGGATTCGATTGAGAAGATTGAGAAGAAAACCTAATTTGCAAATATAGACAAAAAAGAAATAAGCCACGTAAAAATCAGATGATGAAATTAAATCCATAAAACAACAGATAGATGGAAAAGCAATTTGAAACCTTTGGAGATTATGGCTTGTGCCATCCAAGACGGTTGATTCATGGAGAGAGAAGAAGTTTGAAGGAATCAAGGAGAGAGATGAGTAAGAAAGTGAGTTTAGATATTGAAAAAGAGTGAGATAAATTGAATTTTGAATTTTGAAATTGATTCTAACAAAGGAGAAAACAACAGTAGTAGCAGCAGCAGCATGAAAGGGACGGGTCAAGCTGCAAAATTTGAATTTTGAAAGTATTAGTCAAAGCTTGTAGAATAGGATTGCAAAGCAGCTTTTGGTTTTTCACCAAAATGGAATGGTGTGAAGATGGAGAAAGAAAGCAACAACTTGTGGGCGTCAAAATGGAACGGTTTGTCTGTGACTGAATTGTTTTTTTTGTTTGGCGTCAAAGCTTTTCTTTCTTCAGGATTGGGCTTTGTTGGGCCAGACTGTGTTGGACTCAAGTATTTTGGCCCAGCAAGCAAGGAGGTGAAAGGGAGGGAAAAGAAATTCAAATTGCTGGCCAAAAAGAAGCAAATTTTTTCAAATTCTTCCAGCTAGGATTTATGCAGAATGAATGTGGGAGTGACATGTGGCTAAAATTGCCATAAAGCTGAGTTCAATTTGTGTAGTTTTAATGATAGGTCATACATGCAATTATATCTAAGATGGTAAAAAGGGAACATTTGATTATTTTTAAGAATTTTCATCCATTTATTAAATTTTTAAAAGATGATAATCCAAAAAAATTAATTAAAAACTACTTGAAATGAGAATTTGTTGAGTAAATTTTCTTGAAAATTACTTGTGCTAAATAACTTTTCAAAAATTACTATAATAGCAAAAAACACAAAATAGTTTAAAGTTTTTTTAATAATATTTTTTTTACATTTTGCAATAAAATATTATACAAGGAATCATTTATCTTATTTATTTCTTTATCTTTTTTTACCCACATGATTTCTTTAAACGTGCACATATTATTCTTTATCTTTTTAATTCGTAACATATTTATCATTTATCTTATTTTTTTCACATAAGTTTTTACCTTCATAAACGTACATGAAACAATCTTTTATCTTATTTACTTGCAACATAATGAAGGGTTTGAATCAAGGGGACATGTACAGAGTTTGAAATATTTCATTAAACCTTAGATTTATTTTTTAAGTTTGGTAAATTTCGAGTTTAATGGCAGTTGAAGATTTTGATTTCGGAGATTAGAAAAAAAAAACTGAAGCAAACAATTAAAAGCAAACAAAACAAAAATGTTGACATAATATAAATCTGTTGACTACACCCTATCACGTGACCTTTTACGCTGACTTGACATTTTTATTTTTGTGACTCATGATTCTTTTAAAGAAAAACAAAATTGATTAGGGATTAAAATCAAAATCATAAAATTAAAAATAGGGACAAAATTTAAAATAAAAATTTAAATATTTTTCATCTCTTCAATACCGTCTTCATTATCTATCAACACTATGTTCATCTTCTTTCGATTTGAATTTTCTGCTGTAATTACGTCACACAGTTACAACTTTCAACCGTCTGATCTGAATAGACGGTTGAGATCGTTTTACTATATGCAAGTAATTTAGACCAACGATTCAAATTTATTACCACGTAGAACTGCGTGAATTATTGACAGCAAGAAATCTCCGCAAGCCCCCGCCAAAAAGAGAACACTCCCAATGGGAACCAAAGCTAGAGAGGTCCATCTTATTCATCCTTCTTAAGCTACAATTTTGTAGCAGTGAATTTGCCATGAATCAAATTTGCCTAGTCTGTTAAGATGTCAGAGAGTTTAATAAATAAAACGACCCATTTTATGAAATTCAAATTCTTCAATAAAACAAACATAAAAATAACTCTATCATATAATTTTAATAGTAAAAACTCAATTCAATAGCACACATGTACAATTATAGGGATATTCATTTACTACTTTGACAAAGCCTATTGAACTATGTTTTTGCCTTCAATTTCATTGCAGCCCTAACAACTATCATCTTCCTTGATTTCAGAATTAGGCAAATCACTTCCAACTTGTATGATAGTACCAAATAGCTTGAAAGAACGAGTAACATTTTTAGTGTCGCAGTTGTTGGGATCGACAAACTTTTCCATTGTTGAATGTTGAAACTCTATTATTGGAATGGAGGAGTCTCCTTGTATATCACTTAATAAAGCAGCAGGATCTTCAGTAACTTTAAGCTTTTTTGTTGGGGGACATTGTAGATGCAATGAAGGTATGTTGGAATAATATTCAATCTGCCATGGACTGACTTGTATTGTATTTTCCGAGACTTTAGCTTCATCCCATTTAACCTATTATATTAAAATGAAAATCGTAAGAATCCAATATTTTCCAATCATAATAGAATTGTAATAATACTAATAATGGAAGATTAAAAAATTTAAAAAAAATAAAAAAGAGGGTGGAGGACATATAAGGACAAAGGTTTCTAATCAAATATCTACATTCAAATAAGAGAAGTGTTATATATAGCGAAAATTGAAATCGCGAGAATCAAATAAATATTGTGATTGGTCAGCTTTTATGCTAACTCCACCTTTTTTTCACCAAACACAGTGAGTGGTGTTTTCCATTCAATGAAAAATGTACACCAAGGCATTCGTGAGTTTCATGAATGATTTTCTTCGCTGTAAATAACACTCCTTTTCTAATAATTCCCGTAAGATATTTCAGGTTTTTCATTATCACCTACATTTTCTCCGTTTCTCTCTCCTAACATATTTGCACTAAATTAAATATAAGTTAATGTAAGATTTTTAAATGGAGAGAATCAAAATCTCAACTATGAATATTTACAACTTTAAAATGTAACTTCATTCTTTGACCTATTTCAACTCCTTAGAGTATAAAGTTTCTAAAATAATGTGTGGTACGATATAATATAACACATATTCACTTTAATTTAATTGCACCATATTGATGTTTAAGATAAATAACAGCATCTTGTAAAAAAAAGAAGATAAATTAACAGCAATAATAAAATAATATTGTTAATTAAACAATAACTTAACGTTATGTGTTGCATATACCTGAAGCATGTGCCATGGACGATCAGAAGGAGCACAAAGATTAGTGATTGTCCCATGCTGCAAAGATATTGAAGAATCATCATTATTCAAAGAGCGTTTAACTCTCATTCCACAATTCCAATTAATCTTCATTGCATCCTCCACAACATTAGCATCCACTACAAAATTATCACCATCATCAGCGGTCGGATAGTACACAACTTCAAACGCCTCGTTCTTTTCCGCCAATTTCACCGCCTCTATAACCACTGATTCCTTCTTTTGCATAACAGCAGGAGTAGCAAACTTTTTGACCCGACGAATTCCAACATAGATCTCTCCAGCCGAATTTTTCATAAAAAGAAGGGAATCACCACCTACAAGTTTCTTCTTGTCAACGAATTGACTCCAGTTATGAGTGAACATGTGTCTCTTTGGATTCCCACGGTAGACATGGCGAAACTCCCAGACATTACCGTGAACATCGGCGATGGAGAGTTCCTGAGTGGGCAATTTGGCTTCCAAATCAAGTGGTGGGAAGATCAATTTGGCGCATTTGCTAGGTACGGAGAATGCACCGCCGTTATTAGCATCAGATTGACTAAGAGTCTTGCCAGACGAAACAACATCATCATCACCTCCATCATCATCATCATGAACCTCAAAAGGTTCAACTGTACTACCGTCAATGACGGGAGTTAAGAGCAGTTTAGTAAAGACTTCATCGGTTTGAGGATCGGCGAGGAGATCAACGGATGAGATGATGCATGGAATGAATGGACGGTAACTATTGATAAGTGAAAGTGATTCAGTGTTTGGAGTAGGGTTTGCGTGTTCCAAGTGCCCTAGTGGGAAATAGTAAACTTTGGAATGTAGTTTTGGAATTTTGACCGTGTCGCCGGCACAACTCTGCCAGATTTTTGGATCTACACGGCTTGGTTGCTCTAGAGCCATGGTGGGAAGAGTAAAGAAATTGTTATTTGGAGAGAAAGAGTGAAGCAGAAATAAGGTAGGGTTTTATGTCTTGAAACTTGGATATAAATAGAAGTTGAGTTTGTGAGAGATTTATCTTTTGTTATGTTTTTTTTTTTTTTTTCTTTATCTTTTGTTATGTTTTTATAATCCGCACATCTCTACTAATTTGTTTTTAAATAAAACAAAAAGTTTGTTTCTTTCTTTCTTTTATACCTAAACTAAGTTTGTTTTTTAATAAAACAAAAAGTTTTTTTTTCTTCTTCTTTTAAGCCTATGCATTCGGACAATTCCACTGATTTTTATTTGATATTTGAGTTTGTTACTATATTAATGTAGAAACTTTATTTTAAATTAAATAGTTAAAAATTTGTTATATAATATTGTTAAAATATAAATGGAATTATTGTGTTAATTATTTCTTATAAACTTATTTATTTAAATTTTTATGTGTCAGTCACAAATAATTGTCCCGTGTATATTTTTAATCAAAAAATAAAATTTTTATTATAAATATTTAGGATAACTTAGTAAGTTTGATATTAATTAACTTTATTATATTATTATTAATTTTTTTTCTTTCTATTTTTATGTATAGATTGTTATATTTTGTTCCTATTTATAATGCTTTTTGTTCCTATTTTTAAGCACATCATCTTTTTATATTTTTTTATATATTTATTTTAGTAAAATTACAATGAAGAATATAAAACTTACGACGTTTTTAAAAATAATAAGGATAAATTATGAATTTTGATAGTAATTGATTTTTTAAAATTTAACGTTTTTCATCACTAAAGAGTCCAAAAACAAATCTCTAAAGAGTCCAAGTCCACAAACAAAAAAACAAACTTCACACTGTCCTCCAACAAATTTAATTTTTTAAAATAAATGAAAAATTAATTTTTCCATCTAGTGCCGTACGAAACCGACGTGGAAAGCGCACATTCTATATCGGTTAGGACCCTATGTGAAAAGTCTCCAATTTACTACATCACATGCATTTACATCGATAACCGGAGCACTTTCTATGAATGTTCTTGTTTGCAAAATTGAAATTCTTATAAGAATTTAAAAAGATGAGTGATATATCAATATTAATTTGTGGACAAAAATACGACATTCGTCTTCCTCTTCGTTCACAGT
Source organism: Trifolium pratense (assembly GCF_020283565.1). Taxonomy (NCBI): domain Eukaryota; kingdom Viridiplantae; phylum Streptophyta; class Magnoliopsida; order Fabales; family Fabaceae; genus Trifolium; species Trifolium pratense. The sequence goes on from NC_060062.1 coordinate 26,243,084, forward strand.
ACGCAATTCGAAATATGCAAAAAAATATATTAAAAAAAGAAAAAAGTGTATAAATATTGAATATTTGTTTGATAGATTTGTGTTTTAATAACATTTTTTATTAAAAAACTGAAACACTCATACGAAAAACAAGCATTATTATATTTGGTTTCCAGTAAAAAAAAAGAAGAGGATTTACATGACCTTTTTGAATTCCTTAAACTTGTCTTTTAAATCTCGATGGCGAGGTTCCTACAGGAGGTGTCTTTAGCTCTTCATTATCTCTACAAAATGAGCTCGTGCGGGTTAGTTATGGGGAGCTACATGAAGCAACTGATGGGTTTTCATCATCCAAATTGGTAGGATCAGGAAGCTTTGGTTCTGTTTACAAAGGATCTCTTATTGCTGTAAAGGTGTTGAATCTTGAAGCACGTGGAGCATTAAAGAGTTTCATGGCTGAACTGAATGTAAAGCTCTAGGAAAGATGAAGCATCAGAATCTTGTCAAGATCATAACTTGTTGTTCAAGTGTTGATTATAATGGTGAAGATTTCAAGGCTATTGTTTTTGAGTTCATGCCGAATGGGAGTCTAGAAAAGATGTTGCACGATAATGAAGGCTTGGAAATCATAATCTTAACCTCGATCGCACAAAGTAGACATTGCTCTTGATATAGCTCATGCATTGGATTATCTTCACAATGATGCAGAGCAAGTTGTAGTTCACTGTGATATTAAGCCGAGTAATGTTCTTCTCGACGATGACATTGTAGCCCACTTGGAAGACTTTGTCTTAGCTAGGCCCATTCTTGTAGCCACAGGGCATTCAAGTAAAATTCTTTCTATGCCTTACTTGTTTTATTTTTCATAATGTTTCAGTATATCACTAACAAAACAAGAGCTCACTCACACCCCCAAACTAATTACTATATCTTTTGTTTGTTTAATTATATCTCTAGTTAATGTTATGGACACAACTCCTAAATCATTATTATATTTTTTTAAATTGGGACGGAATTTGCGACGATTTTCACTCAGAAATATTTCTTTATGCCAAGGTATTAAAAACACCCTTGTTTTTGATACATATATGCGAGTACTAAACTATCAGTTGCCTTGTTTTTGTCTTAGTTTGAGCTGAGTAAGCAAAAGGAATATATAAACTTGTTGAAAAGTTGAATTTTGGAAATGGTTGAATGTCGAATATTATGTTTTTAAAATGTATGCGTCCTTGACATACCTTTAAAATGTATTAAGCCTTTATTTCCTTTCCTTTATACTTAAATAGTTTATTAGTTACTTGGGTTGGGCACATCACAAAAAAAGAGAGAAAACAAATATATCTTATATCACTGCGTTTTAGTTTTTTTATGAGCATCTTGACTAATTTACTATGTACATATGTTACAAAAATACATCACATGCAAGTAATTGTAAATTTAAGAGCCACAAATTGTCATCACATGCTTAGTGAGAAAAATAGATATATGCTATCAAAATTGTCTAGTCAATTAAGATTTAAGAGAGTTTTGATTAAAAAAAAGACAACTAGCTAGTTATCTTCATAGTTTTGTTAATGGCTTCAATTTCATTGCAGCCCTTACAACCATCTTCGTTGATACCAGAATCAGGTAAATTGTTACCGGCGGATAATTTTATGATCCTACCAAATAGCTTAATCGAACTGGGACTAACTTTACTGGCCTTGCAGTTGTGTGTACTGGCGGACTCGCGCTCTGTCCTCCTTGATAAGGCAAACCCCGGATCAACTCTAAGCCTTTTTATTTGGGGAAAATGTAGATGCAATTCAGCTATGTCGAAAATAGGTTCAACCATCCAAGGATTGACTCGCTTTGTATTTTCTGAGACTTTAGGTTCATCCCAATTAACCTATATGATATTGAGATAAAAAATTGTTAGAATCCAACATTAAAATGTAATCTACCTATATAGTAAACATATGTAAAGTGTTAACAAATCATGTATGAAGTTATTGGACCTATTTAAAGTATAAAGTTTCTAAAGTCATTGAAGTTTGTTTTCATGAACTATCAACTATGCATCGTCTAATTATGGAAAAATCATGTTGGAAAAACGATGTGGGACTTTAACAAATATGTGTATACCTGAAGCAAGTGCCATGGATGATTAGAAGGAGCAGAGAGATTAGATATTGTTCCCTTTGAAGAATCGTTATTCAAAGGAAACTTAACTCTCATTCCACAGTTCCAATTAATCTTCATTGCATCCTCCACAACATTAGCATCCACTACAAAATTATCACCACCGGCAGTCGGATAGTAAACAACTTCAAACGCCTTGTTCTTATCCGCCAATTCTGCTGCCTCCATAACCGCTTTCTCTGTAATTCTCCGACTTCTTGAGATATCAAACTTCCTACGAATTCCGATAAAGATCCTTCCGGCTGAATTTTTCAAGAAAATTAAAGAGTCACCAACGACGAGTTTCTTTTTGTCCACAAACTTACTCCAGCCGGAGGTGATCAGGTGTCGCTGGGGAGTCCCGGTGTATATATGACGAAACTTCCACACTTCACCGTGAACATCGGTAAAGGAAAGCTCTTGAAACGGTGCCGGTTTGGCTTTTAAATCAAGGGGAGGGAATATCTTGATAGCGCAGCCACTTGGTACCGAGAATGCACCGCCGTTATTAGCATCAGATCGGGTGAGAGTCTTGAAAGACGAAACAACCTCAACGTTGTTTTCTTGATCTTCATAGGGAACGTCAGGAGGTTCAATTGTGCCGTCAGCTACGGGAGTAAGGAGTAATTTGGCGAAGACCTCATCGGTGTGTGGATCAGCGAGGAGATCAATGGCGGAGATGATACAAGGAATGAATGGACGATAACCATTGATAAGGGAAAGTGACTGAGTGCTTGGAGAAGGATTGGAATGTTCTAAGTGACCTTGTGGGAAGTAGTAAACTTTTGAATGTAATTTTGGTATTTTGATGGAGTCGCCGGCGCAACTCTGCCAGAGTTTTGGATCTACACGGCAAGGTTGCTGTTGAGACATATTAGGGATAATTAGGGTTTTTTGTGAGAAAAGGAACAGGGATGATTAGGTATTTGAAAGAGATCAACAAGCGGGGGAATAAGGTATGATTTTAAATTTTCATACTAGATATAAATATAAATAGAATGTAAGGGGATCTAAGTGATAAGTATCACATTTATCTCGGAAGTTTGTTTTTAAGTAGATAAGTCAAAACAAATTAAAAGGGAAAGATATGTATCTTGTAAAAAAAAATTGTACATATGTAATATATATTCTTGCCTCTTTTACTCAAAAATCGTACATATATGTAATATATATACTTCAATTTTGTTGGATATGTCTTGGATATTCAATCATTTTTTTTTTGTTTGGTAAATTTTTTGTTTTTCTTTGCCAAAATAAGTCGGTCTTTAAGTTAAATTATTTTTTATATAAATTAAATTTTGAAAGCTTTAATGCACTTTTGATCCTCCTGTTTTGAAAAATATGAAATTTGATCCTCTATTTTAAAAACCAACTTTTTATTCTCTATTTTGAAAAACTTGAACTTTTGATCCCCTATTTTAAAAGTCAACTTTTTGATCACGCTATTTTGAAAAACATGAAATTTTGATTCCCCTATTTTGAAAAATATGAACTTTGGTCCCCCTATTTTAAAAGCCAACTTTTTTATCCCCTATTTTGAAAAACCTGAACTTTTGATCCTCTATTTTAAAAGCCAACTTTTTGATCACCATATTTTGAAAAACTTGAACTTTTGATCCCGTATTTTAGATTTTTCTGAATTTTAGTCCCTGAACTCAATTTGGTCAAATTTTTGCAGAAGTATCAAGCTCATTAGTGACGTGGCAGTGTCCATGTTGACAAAACGTTCCCATGTCTTTAATTTTTTTACATCAAATATTTGAAAAGTATTAAACAATAAAATAATTAAATAATTAATAATAATTTAAAAAATTTAACCTCTATGCATATATATAATTAAAAATCCTTAAAAAAAATATATATAATTAAAAATCAGTAAATTATCCAAAAAAAATTAACGATTGAGAACAAAGTCAATGAACGATTGAGAGGAAGCGAACAAAGACGAAGGGTGTTAAAACGAGCGTGATGATTTGTATTTCTGATTTCTTAGGGTTCGTGATTTAGGAACCAGCGTTTGCTTTTCTGACTTCTTTGAGTAATTTACTGATTTTTAGATATATAATAATGTTAAGAGGTTTATTTTTGTTATTATTATATAATGTAAAGAGTGGATTCTATGGTGAGGGCTCTATCTAGAGCTATCCAAATGGGCCGGCCCACCAAGCCCGAATATTTTCCGGGCTTGGGCCTTGAAAATTATAGCCCGAATAGCTTCCAGGATTTTTAGCCCGGCTCGATAAAGCCCGATTAAAATAAGGGTTAGCCCTAATATGCCACGGGCGGCCCGCGAGTCCGAATAAATTATAATAAAAAAATTAAAAATTAAAATAAATATTAATAATTTGTTTTGTATGATTTGAACTTAGTTTCTATTATAAGAGTTTTTTTGCCGCCCTACGAGTTTCTCAAATATCATCCGATACTTAAATAGCGGACGATGTTTTTTTCCTCAAATTTCTCATTTTTACTACTTAAGTCGCGGATGAGTAAAAATAGGGCACCCGAGAAACTCGTCGGTAGCGGTTAAATAAAAATAAGGCACGCGAGAAACTTGTACGTAGCGGATGAGTAAAAATAGAGCGCGCGAGAAACTCATAAGTAGCGGATGACTAAAGTAGGGCACGCGAGAAAGTTGTAGGTAACGGATGAGTAAAAATACGCTCGAGAAACTCGTAAGTAGCGAGTGAGTAAAAATAGGGCGCGCGAGAAACTTTTAGATCGGATGAGTAAAAATACGGCGCGTGGGAACTATTTTATATATATATAATATAATATAAGTAGCGGATGAGTAAAAACATGACACGCGAGAATTATTGATCTTATTTAATATTTATAATGTTAAGTTTGAGCACCAAAAGTAAAATAAAAAATAAATCGGGCTAACCGGAAAGCCCTACATCCCGTACCGGACTAGGCTCGGGTACTAATTTTGGTAGCCCGTTTTTTATCCGGACTTTTTACCCCAGCCCGACGGAGCCCCAAACTCGACCGGGCCGGTCTGAAATTGGTCAGGCCGCCCGTTTTAACAACTTTAGCTCTATCGAGTCTCTCACCGATGTACCACTTAAATTCACTGTTAGATTCAATAAACCTACATGATCTCATAATTCATGACCTCACTGCATCCAATTTCTTTCCCCTCTCTCTTGGTCCGGATTTAGTAGAAATAAAGTGAAAACACACACACATATATATATATATATGGGGGCTGCTAATTTAGACCCAGTTGGGTCTAAATTAGCAAGGTGCACCTTTTGAGTTGGACAAAAATACCCATTTTTTAATTTTTTGGAAGAATAGAGCAACAGGGGTATTTCTGTAATTTTCTGCAATTTTACACGCGCCCCCCACTTCTTTTTCCCCCCCCAGGACACGTGTCACGCGATTATAGGACAAAATTCACGCGCGTGCACCACACGCGCCGACGGCCGCGCGTGGGTGGAAGGATGGGAGGAGAGAGAAACTTTGCTTTTGAAAAAGGCAGCCACGTGTCACGCTATTATTGGGTCTGCGTGATTTTTTTCATTTTATACTTTAAACTCGATTATTTCGTCGTAAATTAATTTTTTATTTTTTATTTTTTATACCAAAATTCATAATTTTTTTTTCTCTACAAATAGAGACTTGGTTCGTTTGATTTGGACACCGAAAAAAAAACGCAATTTTTCACTACTTTAAACTCGATTATTTCGTCGTAAATTAATTTTTTATTTTTTATTTTTTATACCAAAATTCATAATTTTTTTTCTCTACAAATAGAGACTTGGTTCGTTTGATTTGGAGACAGAAAAAAAAAACCCAATTTTTCACTACCTTAATCTCATCAAATAACTAATAATCAACTTACTGAAACCATTTTACCAGGAAAATGGTTTCAGATTACAACTCTCTGAAACCATTCTACCAGATAAATGGTTTCAGAAGCAAACACAATTAATAAATTACTCACTGAAACCATTCTACCAGTAAAATGGTTTCAGAATACAACTATGTGCAACCATTCTACAAGCTAAATGGTTTCAGAAGCAAATAACTAATAATCAACTTACTGAAACCATTCTACCAGCAAAATGGTTTCAGATTACAACTCTCTGAAACCATTGTACCAGATAAATGGTTTCAGAAGCAAACACAATTAATAAATTACTCACTGAAACCATTCTACCAGTAAAATGGTTTCAGAATACAACTATGTGCAACCATTCTACAAGCTAAATGGTTTCAGAAGCAAATAACTAATAATCAACTTACTGAAACCATTCTACCAGCAAAATGGTTTCATATTACAACTCTCTGAAACCATTCTACCAGATAAATGGTTTCAGAAGCAAACACAATTAATAAATTACTCACTGAAACCATTCTACCAGTAAAATGGTTTCAGAATACAACTATGTGCAACCATTCTACAAGCTAAATGGTTTCAGAAGCAAATAACTAGTAATCAACTTACTGAAACCATTCTACCAGCAAAATGGTTTCAGATTACAACTCTCTGAAACCATTCTACCATATAAATGGTTTCAGAAGGATTTCGGTGTCCAAATCAAACGAACCAAGTCTCTATTTGTAGGAAAAAAAATTATGAATTTTGGTATAAAAAATAAAAAATAAAAAATTAATTTACGACGAAATAATCGAGTTTAAAGTAGTGAAAAATTGCGTTTTTTTTTTCGGTGTCCAAATCAAACGAACCAAGTCTCTATTTGTAGAGAAAAAAAAATTATGAATTTTGGTATAAAAAATAAAAAATAAAAAATAAAAAATTAATTTACGATGAAATAATCGAGTTTAAAGTATAAAATGAAAAAAATCACGCAGACCCATTCATATGCTGACACGTGGCTGCCTTTTTCAAAAGCAAAATTTTCTCTCTCCAGCTTATAATCTAGTGTGTCGCAGACAGGATGATCTGATAGATCAGGATGATCTGGGCTGTCGGATTGATCAGACAGTCTTAATGAGATCACATCTTGGCTGTCTGATGGAAATCAACGGTCTGTAACCATGGTCCTTCCGTACGCGCGCGACACTGGATCCACGTCTATTAATTGTTTAAGAAGGTGGGGCGCGTGTTGTTATTTTTTTTTTTTTATGTAAAATTACAGAAATGCCCCTGTTGCTCTATTCTTTCAAAAATTAAAAGAATGGGTATTTTGGTCCAATTGAAAAGGTGCACCTTGCTAACTTAGACCTAACTAGGGTCTAAGTTAGAAAACCCCTATATATATATATATATATATATCCCATCCTCCTTCCAACTCGATTAAACATGCATGGCAGAATACTTTCTTCGTTTTTTTAGAGTAAAGTGATAAGTTTAAAGAATATATTGAATTTCATACTTTTCTCAAATCAAAGAATAAGGGATGAGTTAAACAAAATATTTGGCATATGGAATAATCAATTTTAACACCTAATTTGACTTCCTGCGTTTCAAGCTAAAAGTTATCTATAATCTATAACATAATATATAAAGGCAAAACATTATTTTGGTGTAGCTTATTTTTCTTCCAAAATTACCCTTCACAACAAATCTATAACTTCCCTTCAATTTTTTTTTTTATCGTTGGTCTAACATAGTACACTAACAAGGGACATCAATTTCACAGTGCACTAATAGGAGATCCATTTAAAATTTTTAAAAAATCTATTGGCATGAAACAAATATCTTTTACGCGTAATTGTAAAAACTAATTTATAGATAAATCAGTCAGATTGATTAAGGTTTGATATAATATATATGTTTTGACTTAACTCAAAATTTATAAAATTTGATTAACAAATTTAACCAAAACCGAACCAAAGTGAAAACCGTTCCTTAAATACCTGTTTAGATGAAAGAAGAAAAAAAAATCAAAATCAAATAATGAACTTAAACTAAATTTGAGTCTAAATTTATTCTTTAATTACTGTATTTTTCATTATTTCTACTTTATTTCCTTCCCACTAAATAGACTCTCACTAACCATCCAAAAAAATCCAGCTTGCGTGGTTTAGAAGTTAGTGATTTTCACATCCAAAGTTGCATCACAATTAGGATCACTAATTAACTATTCAAACCCAAAAAGTGCATCATCCTTTCTCAAATATCCACAAACTTATCAATCAAAATATCAAGAACACAAAATCCAATTAAAAAATCACAATTTCTCATCAACTAAATATCTCACAAACTTTATCTCATTGCCACGTATGTTAGACCCCACGTGTTATCCACTCCACTTTTCACCTCAACAAAACCTTGTACCCTTTCATTAAAATTTCAGTATCTTAAAACAAAAAATATCCTCAAAAGTCAAAAATTTGCCTCTTTAAAATCTTAGATTTTTTTATGTTTTTTACTATAAAAAGATCATTTTTTCTTTAACCCTTTTTGTTTTTATTCCTCAATTTATCCGAAAATTTAGTCTTCTGGCTGGATTTTTTATATCAAAAAAGAAACTTTTTATGTGACCCTTTTGAATTTTCTCTATCATATGCACCGATTTCTCATGATTGTGATTAATTTCTATATAGATTTGATAAAATTTTCTTTTTAAGTAAAAGGGTTTTTTTATAGTTTAAAATTCATCATTTTTCTCATTTCAATCCTTAAAGAACTTTGTGTGAAGTGATCAAGAACATGGGATCAAGTGTTTCTCCGAATCTTGAATGTTGGAAACTAAGAACTCTTTGTTCTTTTCCCTCTGATTCATGGAAATCACCACGTTCTGTTTCATCTCTGCCATTGAAACATATCACTCACAAGAACAAAATCTTGAGGGGTAAAAGGGTAAATCGTGCTTGTTCTTGTTCTGCTTCTCTTTTTGATGATTTCCATTTTCTTAATGATGAAAAAAGAAGAGAAATTTTGGAACCTTCTTTTCTTGGTATTCAGCCAGAACCACCTAGTTGGCCAGAGAGAGAAGAGATTTTGAGATTAAGTTTTGAAAGAAAAGTGAAAAGTGTTGGAATTCCTTTATCTATTAGGATGATTAAGAAGAAGTTACAATTAGAAGAAGGTTTTAAAAATGAAGTAAATGAATTGAATAATTGTTCTGTTAAGAAAAGTTTTTCATCTTTATTGTTTATGCTTCATGAGCTTCAAAATCATGCTTTGGAAACAAGAGAATCAATTTGTGGTGAAGATTTGAAAAGTGTTATGGTTAAGTTAAATAGAGAAATGGATGATTCATTTGTTTGGTTGTTTCAACAAGTTTTTAGTGAAACACCAACACTTATGATTGATGTTATGGTTTTCCTAAGTAACTTTTCTGTGTTTTCTATGAGTCACAACAACACTGCTAAAGATGTTACTAATTCATCGATGATGAACGAAGTTCTACACGGTGTTATTGTTCAAGATGAGTGTGTGAAGGATGAGTTGACAGAAGAGGAAGAAAAGTTATGGAATTTTATGTTGGAGGAAGCATCAAAGATGCAAAAAGTGTTGAGGGGTGAGGATTTGGACTATGAAACAATGATGAAGCTTGTGTCTCAAGTTTCTGTGGAGATTGAAGGGGATCAATATGAGGAATATGAGAAAACTGATGCTTATTACAAAAAGCATATAAGTCTCACACCTTATAATTCACTTCTTCTGTCTAACTATGCACAGTTTCTCTTCCTTGTCATGAAGGACAATGATGGGTGAGTTTTCAAAATCTAATTTTGTAATACTATTTGTTAGCATTGATTGATGATGTGTCATTGTTTCAAATCATAGTTGTGTTTATGCTATGAATCTTTATAATACAAGAAATTTTGGTCTAAATAGTAGTTGCAATGTCGTTGCAGAGACCTCAAAAGCATTTATGTTGTGGACCGCAGTTTAAAACCATGTGTTGCATTAAGAGAAGAATGCATCTAAAAAAGAATCATATGCTTGTTTATTCTCTTTATGCAATGAAAGGGTTGATTAGATTTTGATTTGTTTTGAAGCTTAAATAAGTAATTTTGAGTACATTTGTTTTGGTCTAAGCTAAAGTATATATATTGAAGTGACATTTTTCAGTGTTGAAAAAAAATATGAGTAAGAAAAAAAATGCTAATGTACTACGTTTGTTGTCCTTATTGGAGAATGTTTTATTATATCATCATTATGCATGTATGGTACAAAAGGATTTGAGTCGTGTGCGGTCACAACTTTGTGATTGCACATAGTCAGCCACATTTGGACCATCTGTATTGAAATCTGAATAGTCCAGATGTGGCTAACTACGAACACTAACACACTTCATACATTCCAAATCTCGAACAATAGTGTGATTGGCTAGTTTCGAATGAGTCTCTTCAAAATACTCTAGCTCTTACTTCAGTACTAATTTAATTTCTCTATTTTGTGCATTTGATATGAAACAGTGCTGAAGAATACTACAAACAATCAGTGGTAGTGGATTCACCAGAGGGTGAAGCATATTGTAGATATGCTGATTTCTTGTGGTGGATAAGAAAAGATACTTGGGCAGCAGAACTAAGGTATCTACAAGCATTGGAAGCAGATCCTGGAAACACTTTTTATTTATCAAAGTATGCTAGTTTCCTTTGGAACACTGGTGGTGGACAACAAGAGAATAGTACTAGCTTTCCTATAGAAGAATTAGATAACTTACAAATATGATAATAATTGTCCATATCATCCATCTATATATCCCACTTTACTATATGTTGTTTTTCTTCATATTTTTGTTTTATTTAATGGAAATTTTCAATTTTGCTAGCTTTTTTTTTTCCATTGCTCATATATATAAAAAAAAAAATAAATAAATAAAAAAACAAGTAAAGTTTTTGGGGCATTCCGAGAATTGAACTCGGGACCTCTCGCACCCTAAGCGAGAATCATACCACTAGACCAAATGCCCAACAAGTATACATAATTTGTTTATAGAACACCATTTACCTGTTACAAACACCGGGTTTTCAAAAAAATGATGATTAAATCGCGAATTCGGATAATTTAGTTTGTGAGGATTGTTTTGTTGGTAGAGTGTGAAAGTATAACAACTTAATTAAGGTTATATAGTTTTCATATGATAAAATTAAGGAAGATAAAAATTGTTTTGTCAAAAGAGCATACTTTCCTCAGCTAATTTTCAGTTTTTCATCAAAGACCACATGAAAATTATATTTTCTAAATGATATCACTAGAGATGAAATCATTGGGTTAGTTCATTGTGGAACACAAGGCCAGATTGCAGATGTGATGACCAAGTTGTTAAAAAGATTTTCTTTTTTAATAGATAGATGAAATGACAATAATCATTGAAAACTCGCATAACTGAAAGAGTCAGAGTTTAAACTCAACATGTCACAACGTCTCATCTAACAATTCTGACATTTTTTTCGGTTGAACTAGGATTTGTGGACTAGGTTGCTGAAGTTTGACTCTATGGACAAACATGTGCAACATAGAGTTGTTAACTGTCAACTACTCATGTCATGAAAACCAACTACATTGCAGTTTGAAGAAATTGATTCTGATTTGGTTTACCTGTTCAACATTTCATCACTCTGTTACTTCTACACACAAGATGAAGTACAAATACTAAAAGTTTAATATCATTCAATATTTTCTACAAACAAATTATTCTCTGAGATGAGACAAAAAGCACCCTTACCTAGGATGCTAACTTGCATTACAAGTCAATATTACAAGAAATCAACCTAGGGAACTTGCTAGATTAGGGCCAAAAAGCAAGAATTCTGTATAAGGTTCAATATCATACAGCTATATCACTAACGTGGTAACTCAACTATAGCTACTAAACACTAATTGACAACAGTGGAATTTCTAAAAATGTAAAGAAAATTACAATCTACCAATCACCAAAACCAAAGATTGCGACTATCAACGGCCTTCACTGAAGTATATTCCAAGGGCATCCGCCCATACACAGAAGTAAATATGTTGACACACTCCGATCTTCGTTCGCTATGACCTCCCAAACTACTAATTCCAGTTGATCCGATCTCAAATATTTTACCTGTAACAAAGACAAAAATCCATCAAGTTAACATCATATACATGTATCTTCTCTGTATATGTGGCGACGTATATCATCATTTAAAACCAACTAGAGCAATGTTCAACATAAAACCAAGCATTAGCATGGAACTTCACAATCAACTGCTTAAGATTATAAAAAGCCTAACGTGGAGAGAAAATGTACACAACTTGTCACAAACTAGCACGGTCATTAGTTTCAAAAATAAGTCTCATGATGAAACACAAACGAAATCAAGATAACTGTAAACATATTATGATGAATATATAGATAGGCGTCATTGCACAGAAAGGAACAAAAGAAACAATAGTGGAACTTCCTTAATACTAAGATAAACATATATATGGTTTATTTGGTTGAAAATTATTTCAATCTCAGTTTTACATGAGTTAGCACATTGTTGTATCACTTGCATCAATATACAAGGTGTAATAAAGGACGAGGATTCACGGACTGAAAATCTGAATAGTAGCTGCTTCCTTTTGCTACTGCTATTACTTATATGTATGATTTTTTTTTTTTTGAAGACATACTTATATGTATGTTAACATCATAACAAACACCATCTTGTCCAAGAGGGAGATGAAGGAAGAATTGCATCTAAATGAACACAACAAACGACAACTACTTCTAGCAGTCAATAAGAAGAGTGCGAAAATATGGTTTGTTTCATGTTTCTTTAGAGTTTGGACCATTCTAAGCATAAATCATTCATTGGCTCCCCAACCACAAACCAATCGTACAAATGTCAGAAAAATGAAAAGATAAAATTCATTCAATTCCTGAGCAATTGTTATAAGATACGGCATTTTTAAATTACCTTTAACCCATATGGGGGGCGCACCAGTTGCATTTGCGACAAGAAAAGACATTGCAATATCTTCACAATTCCTGGTAAATCAATTAAATTATTGAGAAAATAACAAAATAGTTGGAACTAAAGTTTGACAGATTGAAGTGTGTTAAAAATAAAGGCCGTCGGTAGGAGTCTAGTTCAGATGAAAACCTGTTCTTAGTTACAAATTCTCTAATTGACGATGGCATCTCATTTGTGTAGAGAGCGAAATACTTTTTGTGAAAGAATGCTGCCTTCGAGAGCACCATACTATATGTACCCGTCCACCACACAGACCACCATCCACCATATCTAAATTTGTTGTCGTCACCGTTCTGAAAGAACATTGAATAATTTGAAAAATCAGCCTTACAAGTTTTTTGATATTTTTCCTCTCTCTGAACTAAACATGGGAAAAGTGATAAACCAAATCTAAAGGACGTCAATCATAAGTTCAAATCAGGTTTAAAGATGCATCAAACATAAGTAGCAGCTTCTTGAAGGATAGATTAAAGAGATGAAATTCTTTTTTCTGTGACAAAATGAAGTTCTTGTTAGCGCAGGCACGAGGTACGGGACCCCAGATTACACGTGTGAAATACAAAATGTGCTATTTTTTATGTTTTATGGAAGTAAGGATTCATGCTCAAATTTGAAATGGATCTGCATATGTTTCACAAAAAGTATGTTTTCTATGTTTTGCAAAACTACATCTTGAAAGGTGAATGCTATAACGAATTGAGGCCAAATATTGCAGTGCAAACAAAAAACAGGAAATGATGCATGAAGACTATCATAAAAAATAAATTGACTTGCTTGAAGCTTAATTAGTCATTTGTTTTATCTCATGTTTGAGCTCCAAAAGCAATGGCATAAAAGATATATTTCGCGACCAAATTATCAAGGATAATGCACAATCATCTAGTAAAAAAATAGATAAAAAACATACATACCAAAGAATCCACCCAATGGACACGAGGTACAAATCCCACCATTGCATCAGGTGCACTTTGCCAAACATCAAATGCAAATTCCACTGAAGAGCAAGGAAATATGACATCATCGTCAATAGAAAAGACGGCATCAGTCTCCAAATCTTTAATTTCTTTAAATCTATTGTTCAAACTGTCTTCCTGGTTGATATCAAACCTCAACTTCGCATAACGTCCATCTCTAGACTTGGACTTTACAACTTGGTGCAGATATTTTAGAAGACTTTCTGAAGGAGGATTAGGTTCACTCCACACAATATGTACCGATTCAAGTCGAGGACAAGATGAATAATGTTTGATGGACTGCTTTAACAGATCATATCTCTTCCAAGTGTTCATTACAATAGAATATCCTTTCCTGTAAACAGAATGAAACAACAATTAGTTCTCTGGTGTTATCTGCAACAAACTCTCCGAATTTAAAAGTCAACCCCAGATTTTGTTTTCTCTTTTTATCCAATTTGGTAAGTTGACTTTGGCAGCTCATCAAAGTGGTGATGACTCAGACAACATTAAGTGTTTGTTTGAATTCATGGTTCAGAGGGTCAAAACTTATTGCCTTCTCTCAAACGTTACTTTAGTAAAAAAAAAAATGTTTAGTTATTTTGAATCAATATTGCTTCTGTCTCTAAACACAAGTCTAACTAGAATAGATAAAGAACTAGCTCTTAGGTTGACAAATTAATACTAACATTTTATATTGAACATTGCTTCAGAGTAAAAATAGTTCAAACTCAAATTTGACCAAATCAAGCTCATAAAAAATCATGTTAGTCGACTCGAACGCTCACCAAAACACACACACACTAAACCATCACTCAAATACATAATTACCGACCCGAATACCAGTATACAAACATAATAATCACTGAACAACACCACCAAAACATATTCAACTTCCAGTATACAAATATGAACAAAAGTAACATCAGAAACACATCCCCAAATATCAATATCCAATCTGCCTCTAAATAATATTAATCACCTTAGCCTACATTTGGTATCACAGTCGGTAAGTCAGAATCACGGTGACCCACCTTGATTTTTTAAAAGTTACACTTTGTAGCTTCTGCAAAATCACGGTGGATTTCCGTGATTATGACATACTCACCATACTTGATCCCAAACCTACACTAAAATGAACTTAGCAATAACCTTAAAATCAAAGCAATAAAACCCTATTATATCCCTTTCTATTTATATTTCCTATGCAAAAGAAACAAAAAAGACAACAAATAAAAACCAAACAGAATCTTAGTTCCAAACACATATATAGAAATTCCATAAAAAAACTGAAACTTTGTATCTTTCCAAAAAAACATTTCCTACCAAAAAAACTAACCGATCTCAATCATTACAATAAAATCATGTTACCCTAAAATAGAAACTACAAAAAAAAAAAAAAACAAGTTAGAATTAATATTAATCATTAATTAAGTGATTAATTATTAATTGCCATTAAATTAAACTCACCTTGAATCAGAGAAACGGCGAAGAGGAGTTTGATTATTATTATTATTCCATAGTAACAAACTTGAACCGGTTGTTGAAAACGCGAGAAGAGTTAACGCAACGCAACAAAATAACAGAAGCTTGATCTTCACTGATTTAACGGTGGAGATCGCAAATAAACGAAACCGTTGTTCAATCCGACGGTTCAACCAACAGCTCCCTCTCATCACCGCCGTTAATGACACCGAATCTATAAAAAAAACCAAACCCGGTGATGAATCTTTCTTATTCGAACCGGTTCGGTTCGGTTTAGTTTGGTTTAGTGACGAATCAGAATCAAAATAAACTCCATTTTTGGAGCTTCGGAATTAGGCTCGGTGAAGACGAAGCAGAAAGAGGATTGGTTTTTGACTGGTTAGGTTCCGACAACGCAACGATTAAGAAGGAAAATATGAATCAGGTGTTGGATGACACGTGGAGGGGTTAATTGACGTTTGATGATGATTGGATCGGAAATTGAGAAACGAGGAAGATCTTGTTGTGGTGTGAGAAGAAGAACGGTAATGTTTTGTTTCAGTGTTTCACTGGTTTTGGTTGTTACACCGGTATATGAATGGAATCAAATTAATGCTGTTGAATGAAATTTTGTTTTTCTGTTTTTATAGTGTGTTTGGAATGAAGAAAACGAAAGGAGAAGAAAAGAAAATAAATATAGTAGGATTTATTTGTTAAATTGATTGTTGAATTGAAGGGATTGGGTGAGACAAATTATGTTTGTCATTTACTTGGGTATAAATCTTCATCACGTTACTTTGAAGTGTGTGCAATCAAGATCTAGTCTATCTTTAAATAAGATAAGATGTATTTAATTTAATTTAATTTAATTTATCTATTTATTTAAGGAAAATGCTAAACAGTGTCCCGGGGCACTGCTTAAACATCTTAAAATAGAAATTCTGTCTCGAAATGCGTGCATTCAATGCCTCAAAAGTACAAAAAGTTGTCTTTTCAATATAAATTTTATTTTTCATTTTATTTTTAGGTATGCTTAACAAGTGCCCCGGGGGCACTGTTTAGCATGACCCTTTATTTAATACTCCCTCCGACCTTAATTATAAGTAAATGTCACTTTTTAGATACATTGAATAACTAATGTATCTAGGCCACTTTCAATAATGCCGAAGGGAGTATACAATAAGAATTTCAATAATGTCGCGATCGGAAGGAGGCTGGAACCACTTGATGCCAGAACTGACCCCAAACCAAATTAAACTATGGTGAAAAAAAAATGAATTTCAATAATGTCACTAGTTAGTCTAATTAAATAAATTTGTACACCTCCAATTTTAAATATGAGTTAAAAAAATATAGGTTTGGAAGGGTTCAATTCGATATTTTATCAAAACTTTTGGAAATTATGTGGCGGTGATATTTGGAAAAAAAAAACAAAAACCTTGTGGCTTAGGAGGGGGTACTTTCCTACGAAAACTTAATGAGACAAATATTTTTCTTATTCAGAAGTGTGATAATCGGATTTCCATTAAAGAGTTGCATCTCATTTCTTTGTGTAATAATGTGCATAAAATGATGTCTAAAATATTTGCTAGTAGATTGTAGTTTTGCCTCAATAAATGTATCTCTTCGGAGTAATCGGTGTTTGTTGAAGGGAGATCTATCTATGATAATGGTATTGTGGTCATGGAGGTTATCCATGCTTTGAAGAGACGAACTACAGGGAGGAAGAGTGAATTGGCGTTGAAATTAGTAAGGCATATGATAGAGTGGATTGGGGGAATCTTAGAGGTGTACCAAAGAGAATGGGCTTTGGTGAGAAGTGGTCTGGATGGGTTCAAATCATTAGTGATGCTGAACAAGAAAACCTTGCACAGATCCTAGGGGTTCGTCATACCGACAATTATTTGGGTTTTCCCTCTATCATTGGGAGGAGCAAGAAGGAATTTTCTCGTACATCAAAGATTGAATTTGGAAGAAAATAAATTCTTCAGGCGATCCTGTCTTATACTATGAATTTTATATTTTATCATCCATTGCGGTTACCGATATTGAAATAATATGTTGAATGACTTCTGGTGGGATGGTGGAGTTAATAACAAGGGGATCAGGTGGTTGGCTTGGGATAGATTGACTTGTCCAAAGGCTGTTGGAGTTTGGGTTTATGTAACTTTCAAGCGTTCAATATGGTCATGATAGCTAGGTAAGCGTGGCGCATCATCCAATATCTGGATATGTATTTGGTGTTTTTGGGATATTGTCTTCTCGTGAAGGAGGTATGGGGGAAGGTTGCTCAAGGTTGTTTAACATTTAATATATCCCCTAAGTTTTGCAATGTTAAAGGTTGCTAAACATTTAATAATTTTAAGATAACACAAGCTTAGACCCCTTTTGAAATTAGGGAGAAACATTCGATCAAGCAACTGTGACAAGTTTCTTAGATGTACTAGACTTGATAAAACTACAAATCCAAGTATATAAATGTGAAAATTATACTCCATCAATTCCTTAATTAAATTACATACTTAACCAACTGCACTAGAGCACTTCCAATTTTCAAAAGATGAACACCATAGGTTTGTCTTGGAAAATAAAAACAACCAAATAAGTAATAGGGAAATTTCTTAGAGAAAAAACCAAGAAGATTCTATAAATAGGCAGACTTTCTAATTAAGATATTTTCAATATATAAAATCTACATTTATTAACCAAGTCATTGGGCTCAAGTGGTTAATGAGCTTCACCAAAAAGGACGGATTTCAGAAGAACCCGGATTCGATTCTTGTGTGGAACAATTTATTGGCTAGGCTTTACTTACCGCGCGGCCGAACTCTGGACTATTAGGGCCCTTTTCCCCTAGGAATCAGAGAGTTATAAATCAAAAAAAATAAAATCTGCATTTACTCAAATGAAGAAGCTGACATTAATGGTCTGTTGGGTTCAATGGAAAGAAAGTTGGATGAAAGAAAATTACGAAAACCAATGAATGAACATTGACTATAAAGTAGTCTAAGTTCATTCATTGGTTTTTGTAATTTTCTTTCCTCCAACTTTCTTTTCATAGAACCAAATTGACCCTAAGTGGCACCATAATTTTTGAAAAGATACGTAAGCTACATCAAATCAAAGACTCATTCTAAATAATTAAAATTAAGTTTTATTTTAATTAAGGGTGGCAAACCGAGCCGGGCCGACCTGTTTAACCTGGCATTTTTGTGGGTTGAGACAAAGTTTTTGGCTCGGTGTCTTAAGTTGGCCTGCCCGTCTAAAAAGCAGGCGGATTGGCCCGCAGCGTATTTATAATTTCTTGAGCTTCTCTTTCATTTAATATGTTATATGTTATTGAGACTCGTCAAGATTAACGGTCTGTGCATTTTTAACCCCATAAAAAAATTTCAACTCTGTTGCAGCTCATCCCAATATGTTAATGTACCTCTACCATTGGAAACATATAAGCAGTGATGTTATTTTAACTCATTTTCAAGAAATGGATGATAAACAATTTTCATCGTAAATGTATTGCGTCAAAAAATATTATTTCTCATTTTCAATATAATTTATTGTATATCCGTCAAAAAATATATAATTTAGTGTATAATTTCTTTGATATTTATTTAACCACATCATTATTAAATATATGGATCCGTCACTACGAAATAAATAAAATTTGATAAAAAATTATTTTACTTGAGAATCAAATTCAACCTCTCTGAAACAATCTATCTTAAAAAAATCTTATTAACTACTTGAGATTTAATTTAATACTACTAGTTAACATGAATAAGTCAGAAAAATGATGTGTCAAAAAAAAGTCAGAAAAATGATAGTATAGACTCTGATGTGATACGTGTACGGATGACTTTTATTAATGATATGTTTTTATTAATTAATAATCATGACATGAGAGCAACGTAAATGACTTTTTTTAAAAAATTAGAATTTTTGAACCAATTTTTTTTAGAACTTATGCAAATAGCTTATATATATATTATTATAAGTTTGTCAAGATAGTTTATGATAAAATAATTTATAAAATTATAAATTTCACTACTGTGAACTTATAAAATAGCATAAAACCTAATTTATATTACATAAACTCTAAAAAAAAGTTGGGTCAAACGGACTATAACATTTTTTTTTTCACAGAGCAACATTAATGACTTAGATCCTACTTTTCAGGGATTACTATTTATTTAAACATTTTCTCGTCATTCATCGACTATATAATTATGTAGCAGTCCATTCTTCTTTTTTTTTTAAAAAAAAAATAGTTTATTTACTAGAAATTTTACTCTTAAGATAGATGAAATGATCAGGCTGTTCGAACCTCCGACCCTTACATATTTTTCTTTGATATTTTTTTTTATTAAATGTTCTGTTCTTCATCTACATATTAACAAGAACATTTTTTTTACTAAGAACAGAACTTTTTTTTTTTGTTAATAAAGAAAAGCTTCTCTTGAAATATTATATAAACTAGTCACTATGTCCGTGCGTTCGCATGGGTCAATAATTATAGATCGATTATATTATATCTCTTTTGGCTAATAAATAAAGTAATTCATACGCGTAAAAACCGAAGATATTTATTGTCTAATTTATTTCCACCAACTTACTTAAACATGAAAATACAAACAATCCTACAAATTACGGAAAATTTATTTATAAACTACCTTTGAAGTGGTATTTGTAAGGTTTTCGTTATCATCAACGATTAAAATCTTCAAACCATTTCTCAATGTGAGTCTTGACACAACAATGTATAACTGACCATGTGAAAATACTGATTGCGGAAGATACACTCCAACATTTTTCAGTGACTGACCCTGACTCTTGTTAATAGTCATGGCAAATGAAACAACGATAGGAAACTGCCAACATTGAAATTTGAAAGGGATTTTGATATTAGATGGTGTTAAGGATAATCCGGGAATAAAAACTTTGTCGCATATATTGCTTTCTGATATTATATTTCCTTCTATAATAAATTGTCTCATCTTTGTAACAATCAACCGAGTTTCATTGCACAACCCATGAGCTGGATCAATATTTCTCAATAACATAACTGAAACTCCAAATTTCAATATTAACTTGTGATTTGGAAGGCCCGAACAGACAATTGTATTTAAAAACTCGGGAGTGTGTATATCATCCGGCTTGTCGAAACCAGAGTTATCATTATTTGGAGAATCGTATCTCAAATGTACGTTCTCATCATCGTCTATCAATAACAACATGTACTCATTAATCAAGTCAACAATTGAATTTTTTGGAGTCAATATGACTCTATCATGAAAAAATGAAGGATGTTTCATATTATCTAATATAGATGGATATATGACAGTAACAATCGAGGCAATAAGATCATTTGAGCTTGAAATCAGAACATCATCTGGAATACGCAGCGTGATGTCAACATCATCTCTGTCTTCAATACTTTCATCACCAATTCCCAAAACTCAATCTGACAAGATTTTCCTTTCATGTAGATCCTGACCAACACTACCATGCAAAAGTCTCATATTAGTGGTTAATGTTAATACTTCACAGTGATGCCAAATTTTGGATGAATTAATGGTAGCATTTACAACTGCTTGTCTAGTTCCTTTGTGTATGACCGATAGAATTTGTCTAAAATCACCACAAAATACTACAACTTTTCCCCCAAAATGAATGTATTTATTGCGCTCATCATAAGGTGTAAGAACATCCCTTAAGCTGCGATCAACTACCTCAAAACAATGTTTGTGCATCATAGGAGCTTCGTCCCATATAATGATCCTTGCCTTGACAATCAATTGGCTAAATGAATGTTAGGATGAATAGTTCAAGTAGAGTATTCATCCACATTTATGGGAATGCAAAACATGAAATGTGCAGTTCTTCTGCCAAGTAAAAGCAGTGCTGCTACCACTTGATGCAACATTTAAAACAATATCGGCTCTTTATGTAATATCTATAATCTATAACAATATATAAAGAGGATAGGGGAGTTTGGGCTGACTTTTTCTTTGGTTCATTTTGCCCTTAACTTCCTTTATGGTTTTTTAATTATTCCATAATTGCCCTTAACTTCCTCTAACTACCTCTTTTTTATTTATGGTTTTTTCATCTATATCTATTCTATCTATAACAATATATAATAGGGAAGTTTGGGCTGGCTTTTTTTTGTGTCCATTTTGCCCTTAACTTCCTTTAACTACCGCTCTCTTTTTTTAATGGTTTTTTCATCTATATCTATTATATACTATATATAAAGAGAATACATGAGTTTTTGTGTAGATTTTTCATAATATCAACATTACCCTTGCTTTTTTTTAGTAGCAACAAAAATCTTTTATTAACAAACTTACAATAACATAAAGCACATATTTTTTTAGCAGCTAAAATCTTTTATTAACAAACTAACCATAACATAAGACATATCTTTTTTTTTTGTACATAAGTTAGGCACAGACAGGCGCGGAACGCCTAGATAAACAAATAAAACATCATGTCGAATTTTTATTATAAATATATATATATATATATATATATATATATATATATATATATATATATATATATATATATATATAAATCGAACCTTTAATAAATACGGGTCCGCATATATTTTCAAATCAATTAAGCACTATCCTACACGATTTTGTTTAATAATCTGACTCTTTCAATTCATTTTTTAATACTAATAATTTCATGGGTAAATAGTGTTATACCCCCCTGCAAAATAGACGAGTTTTGCGTTACCCCCCCTGCAAAATATTTTTTTGAGATTACCCCCCTGCAATGTCAAGATTCTTTGCGTTACCCCCCTGGCTTAACAAGTGGGCATATGACATGGAAGAATCTTGACGTGGCATGACACGTGGAAATTAATTTATTTTTTATTTATTTTTAATTGCCAACTCATTAATTAATGTGGGTTTTTAATTAAAAAAATGAAAAAAAACTTAAAAGTTGTTATATTTTTATGAACTTACTTAAAAGAAAGTTTTTTTTTTTTTGACTAAAAGTTGTTATTATATATATAAAAAAATTCTTATATATATATAATAACTAATAATAGAGTAACCAACAAAAAAAAAACGAAGATGAAAAAAAAACAAATAATAATAATAGTAACAAAAAAACTAATAATAATAATATTATTATTATTAATTTTTAATAATAATAATAATAATAGTAACCAAAAAACTAATAATAATAATATTATATATTATTATTATTATTAGTTTTTTTTTCATCTTCGTTTATTTTTTGGTTACTCTATTATTAGTTATTATATATATATAAGAATTTTTTTTTATATATATAATAACAACTTTTATATATAAGAATTTTTTTTTTATATATAATAACAACTTTTATATATAAGAATTTTTTGTTTTATATATAATAATAGAGTAACAAAAAAAAACGAAGATGAAAAAAAAAACTAATAATAATAATATTATTATTATTAGTTTTTTGGTTACTATTATTATTATTAAAAACTAATAATAATAATAATATTATTATTATTAGTTTTTTGGTTACTATTATTATTATTATTAGTTTTTTTTCATCTTCATTTTTTTTTGTTGGTTACTCTATTATTAGTTATTATATTTATATAAGAATTTTTTTATTATATATAATAACAACTTTTAGTCAAAAAAAAAAAAAAACTTTCTTTTAAGTAAGTTCATAAAAATATAACAACTTTTAAGTTTTTTTTTCATTTTTTTTAATTAAAAACCCACATTAATTAATGAGTTAACAATTAAAAATAAATAAAAAATAAATTAATTTCCACGTGTCATGCCACGTCAAGATTCTTCCATGTCATATGCCCACTTGTTAAGTCAGGGGGGTAACATAAAGAATCTTGACATTGCAGGGGGGTAATCTCGAAAAAATATTTTGCAGGGGGGTAACGCAAAACTCGTCTATTTTGCAGGGGGGTATAACACTATTTACCCTAATTTCATTTACCAAAAAAACAACTATAATAATTTTTTTGATGATAAAACTATAATAATTCTAATAGCTATGAATTCCCATTTTATTTTTTTTATTATTGATGACAACAAATTATATGAAGTTTTTAGTAGTGGATTAATATAGTTTTTATAGTAATTGAAGACCAAAAGAAAGCAAATATCGGGAAAAGTGAAGATACAAGGACTAGAAGCAAGAAAAGTGGAAAAAGCAGCAAAAAAGGGCAAAAATGTAATAGAGCAGCGCACTATCGTACCCACGATGAGTCTCAGCGTGGCGCGATGAGAAGACGGATAAAATAGAAGAAAATCTGCTAAAAATCTTTACCATCGTGGCACGATGACTTGTCATCGTGACACGATGATAACTTGAAAAATAAGCAGAAAATCTTGAGCAAATCTTCCAACGCACCACGATAGGATCCATCGTGGCCACGATGAGACGAAATTACATGCCATCGTGGCCACGATGGGTGCGATGGATGCGCAGAAAAGCCCAAAACCCAGCTGTAAAACTATAAATAGAGCCTTCCTCCTTACAAATTATTCATTCCAAAATATTCCAACATATTCAAGAGTTAGGAGAACTCTAAGGAAGAGGCAAGGAGGCCAAGGAACTCCAAGGCCAACAAGGTTCTTTTCTTTCTGTCTTTGTAATTTATTTTTCCTAGGTTAGGTGGAGTCGAGAAACTCCCTTTTTTTTTTATAAAACATTAGCGTGCAAAGGCATCACATGATAACTATGACATCCCAACTATGTTGGCACCCCATAATCATCACCTATCATTTGCAGCACCCTAATAAATTTATTAGAAAGAAAGAAAAAAGAGACAAACTTGGGGGGACTAGACCAAAACCCAAGGAAACAAAAATACAAGGACCCTGCCACTACCTCATTAAAAACCTTTCCTGGAAAACCCCAAGAAATAAAACCAAGGATAAGGGAAAAAGAGTGCAATGGATTTAATGAAATCTAAAAGACTGAAGACCCATTAAATTACTAATATAATCTCCTTGAACACTAGGCGGAACATTATCCCACCAATAAAAATCATCAACATTGATGCCTAAAGCAGCTATTTTATCTGCACAACAGTTCCCTTCAAAAATAAAATTCGCTAGAAGGAGTGGTTGAACCTCCGACCTTGTGGTTAACAGCCACACGCTCTAACCAACTGAGCTATTCCAGCTTCTTATCAAATTTCTATAATATTTATAAATTCAGTTATTTCTATTTCAAACTTTTTTGTTGTCTGGTTTTAGTTATTTTAATATTGATCACATTAGAATAAAATCTAAGGACCTAGTGGATATCACATAGGAAACAAAGCTAGTAATCCCGACTGAATGACAGCATATTAGGGCCTACATGAAACCATTAAATTCAGTATCTGCCGTCTTAGTATAGGATTGGAAAGAACGTTAATTTCTACCTTGCAGAGTATTCATGTGGGTCCCCAGGGTGAAGAGATCAAAGTTTAAACGAAAAAGTGGAGCTCTGAATAATGGTGTCTAAATAATGTAAAGGTAACCTTTAACTAGGCTTTGTAAAAGCTTGTAATAGAAATAGGAACATATATTGCTTCAAACCTATTTTCAAGAGTCTAAATCCTTAAAGAGAGAAATAATTGAGCCACCAAGTAGGAGTAAGGGAGGGATCCGATCACACTTACTAAAGTACCCGCAAAGATACCTTCTTAAAACAAACAAAGCGAAAACAACTATCCATATTCTTAAGCGAAACTAGTAACCTTGACACAATCTCTGTGGAGAACGATAAACTTATCACTTTATTACTTGGTAGCGATTTTGTGCACTTGCAGAACCACCGTCAATTATCATAAGAAAATTGACCCACTTAATTGTCCTATGAAATGTTGCAAAAAATGAAATTGATGGTGCTTAATTGTCATTTGAAAATTTTCCTATTTAATTGATGATAATTGATTCCACAATATGATGTTTATTACCTTGATCATAATTTTTATCATAATTGGTTTATATGCCATAATGGTTGAGACACTTTATTCACATTAAGTGTTGTGGGTT
This sequence comes from Trifolium pratense, assembly GCF_020283565.1. Classification (NCBI taxonomy): domain Eukaryota; kingdom Viridiplantae; phylum Streptophyta; class Magnoliopsida; order Fabales; family Fabaceae; genus Trifolium; species Trifolium pratense. Next base: position 26,268,531 of record NC_060062.1, read on the forward strand.
CGATTCCAATGGTAGACACATTTATTATTTATTTTTTAATAATAAAGGTATTGAAAAAGTTGCCTCCAAAACTACATATGCAAATTAGGGTTACCTAGTTGGATATTACAACCATTATATATAAGAAGATTTAATGCAAATGGTAACTAACGCACAAAAGATATTAGTTAAATGTATAAATTCAAAATTTTTGTCTTAAAAATTGTATATTCAAACATTTTAAAAATTTAAATTATGATTTTGCTAATGTATCTTTTCTTTTATTTTTCTTTAGAATTTCTTAACTAATACACCCGATGCACTGGTTATCAAGATCATAATTTCTTTTGACAAAATGTTTTAGAGCATCTTCGAGTTTTACTTATTTATTACTGTATTATTTTTTTATCCGACCGAGATAATCTTATTTTAAACTATCATATAGTAAATATGGATAACTCTTTCAATAAAAATTCAATAATTAAATTGTCACATTATATAGTAGTTCAGTACGTATTTAATTTTTAAGGTTGTTTTTGTCTAGTGGTGAGGGATTTGGGTAGTATGTTATAGGTTCTTGGTTCGATCTTCAGCTCATTGCAAACCCAAAAAAACTAATAAATATATTACATGCAATAGAATTTTTTTTTAATAGTACTTGTAACTACTCTCTCTGTCCCAAAATATAAGAAAAAATTGGTTAAAAAAATAGTGTATTTTGTTAAATATTTGGACTAAATACATCAACTTTCTTTAACCAATTTTCTCTTATATTTTGGAATAGTGACAATAAATTATCAAGCAAGAGCATGCTAGGACCTGTTTAATTTGTAAAAATATTTGTAATTTTTATTTTCTAAAATTGTTATAGTTTTATTTATTAACAAGAAAAAATAAACTTTTAAAGTGAGTCATGTGATGAAGATGAGATAAAATGCTAACAGAGATTATGTTTTTAGAAAATAATGAAAATAACTTTTTTTTTGAAACAAAATGAAAAAAAAATTTGATACCTTTTTTTGGGTACATTCATATTTTTTAGTATTTAGTACATTTTGATACTTTTATTGTTTTAAAAAATGTAAAACAATTGTTCAAGTTTATTTTTTATTTTTTGTTTGGACTAATATTTATTAACAAGTAAAACTAATATAATTTTTTAAAAATGAAAACAACAATATTTTCGTAAAGTAAAATGATCCCAATTTTCTCTGTTTTTTTGGTTTGAGGGGGTGTTAGCTTAGGTGAAGGATAATGGACACTAAAACTTTGACTTTGGGGTTTTGGATTTGGACCAATAATTAAAGAGTATAAACATTTGAAAAATTCTCTTCCCTCATGTTTCTCTTGTTGTCCAGAAATTCCATTTTTATCCTTTTCTTTTTTGTCAAACCATTTTTATCCATATTAAAAAACTTTGAAATATGTTTTTCGATGTTTTTGTAGTTCAAATACTACTTTAAACTGTAAAAATAATTTGGAAAATGCGTTTCGAAGTTTTTTATCATGGGCAAAAATGAAATTTCCAAAGGGAGAAGAGAAACGTGGGGAGAAGAGAATTTTTCTAAACATTACCATGAGCATCCGAGCCTTGATTGTCTTGTTATTCAAGCTCAAATTTCTCCTTTATTTTTCTCTTTATTCTTATATTGTTGGAGTTTTATCGGTGCTTTGATTTTGGTTTCCCTCTTTTTATGATGAGATCTTCTTTTGCCATCCTACCTCCTTCTCGCTCGCCCTACACATTTCGATTTTTACCCTTCCGCTACTTAAGTAACAGACGTTAAAAAAATGTCATCCGCTACTCCGCTACTTAAGTAGCGAACGATATGAAAAACAAATTTGATAGGATGATTTTGGATGTATCTTCTACCTAATAGTGGACAGGTGTATTTTTATCAACTGATAAGATGCGCGAAGCAATGAATAAGTTGACAAAAGAAAATTACTTTCATAATTTGCATCTCAATCCACAACACACTTGCAAAAATAACATTAGCAACAAACCTAAATTCTTTTGTAGACTTATAACTGCACAAAATCTAAGCAACCACTTCATTCCTCTCAATGAGTATTCTTCGCACCGCCAGCCAAGCACCTCCGACATCATCGTCGGTGATAGAGAGCTAAATCCTTTCGAGACTAAGAACTAGAGTTCTACACTAAAAACTAAGAAAAAACATTAAAAATTAACTAAAAATAAAATAGAAATTTCAATATTTCATTGATTCTAAAAATAAAATAGAAAATTCAGTATTTCATTGATTCTAAATGTGACGATGATTATATCCTTTATCCTTTATATATTAAAACAGAATACACTACTAACAATAATTAAGCGTCTAAACTAATCCAAAATCCCGCGCATACTCCTTCCACTTCTTTCTTCCGATAAACAAACAAAACATATTACTACTATTAATTCTTTCTAATTAATTGTCGCTAACCCACCATCCACCAACCGTCCATTGTGTTACACAGCCTTCCAAGTTCCAACACCTCACAGTGTTCCTTCCAAATAAAAAATTTGTTATTGTGTGACAAACGTGAGCAATAATAATCTCATATAGGAAGTTGTTTCTTGGCTTTTTTTTTTTCCATAAAAAAATTGTTTTAAATATGAAGTTGATTCATGTAAATATATCGTTTTTTAATTTTAAAAATAGCTATTTTTAAACCAAACTTATATTTAAACCAAAATCATTTTTTAAACAAAAATAATAATCTTATTAACAGTATACTGACTTCATTCCCTTTCATAAGATACAATTGAAAAATTGATATATTTGGTTCAAAACAAGTTTGATTAATAATACTCTCTCCGTCCCAAATTATAAAGAAAAAATCACATATTTTTTCCCAAATTATAAGGGAAAAATTATTTTCAAAAATATTTTTTCCTTAATCTCATAATATATCAGCGGTGCTATATGTTACGAAACATTGACCTACGACGAAATACAAGAATACGCATGACTTGATTTGTTGGTTACAAACTCAGACAGTTTTTTCATTTATTTCTTTTATATATATATATATATATATATATATATATATATATATATATATATATATATTTCACTTTGTCCCAGAGCTCCTTTCAAAGTCATCTCTCTTAGTAACCATCTCACCAATTTTGCAGTCAGAGAGAAAACTTGTAATTCTTCTTCACCACTTAAAAATATTTTAGAAAAAATGTTTAAAATATCTGATGTTTAACACTTCTCCTTTATCACAAAAACGTGTTGTGCTCTATGACTGGAAAAACATTATAGTATAATATAGAAGTGGATGAAAGTACTGTATTTCTTTTGGAATGAGGTTTGGGTCAGTATGAGCAATTTCATGGAGAGAATGAACTTGAATAAATTCTCATTAGAGGGGTGTATTAATTGAGTTGAGGTATGACCATTGTTCATTGTTGGCGCAATAGCCTTGGTTTCCCAAACGAAAGTTGTTGGCTAATTGTATCAAAGGTTTTTGTCGCACACTCACACCATCAGAAGTGATTATGAAATAGCGGTGCAACAAATCAAAGAGAAAGAAGAGAATAACAGAGCGAGATGCGCGCTTCGTATATTTCGCTATTTTATCCTTCGTGTTAATAAGCATTTTCCTTAATATATTAAGGCACAATACTATTCTAATCACTATTTCCCTACAAAAGCTCCAATTAATCCGCATAAATCAATATTCACTTTTTAAGAAACTTATTTTAAGAAAAACACAAAAACTCTTCTCAAGGCCGCAACTACATGAATGTTTCTAAGGCCTATAATTCATTTTTTTTTATAAAATCTTTATTTTAGTGTCAAGAGAAGTTTGAGTTGACCATCACATGATAGAAAATGAAGTAGATCCAACACATGTTTTAGAATTTATATTTTGTGACTTAGAATCGAGTTACTATTTTTTATTTTATTTTCATATAATATAAGGAGTTGCTATTAATCTTTTTTATTTTCTAGCATCACATATGTGTATGTCACGTTCTTAAAAACTCAGCCTTATTAAGAGTTCAACATAAACAGAGCATTCTTCAACATATCCTTGCAAAGTAGATATACTTCTTTGTTTAATTAGGAGTTCAAACAAAAACAGAGGATTCTTCTATATATCCTTACAAAAGCTAGAATTTTTTTTGCTCTATACGTATGGAATAGCCCCCCAACATTGGTACCGGGGGAAATTGAATCCGAGACATCGAGAGAAACACATTTCAAGGTCCCAAGTCAACACCACTATAACTCAATTGGTTTATCAATAATTTAGTTGTTACTTTAGAAGTGATCTCAATTTGCTTAGAGGAAAGTCATACCAATTTTTTATAAAAATATGTCCATCATTTCTTATTGTCAATTTCTTTTCAATTTCTCATTGGTACGACGTTTGATTTTCCGTCTTGTTGTGGTGTTCGTTTATTTCATATTGAAAGATCAACTTCAATCAATTGCAGATTCAATCAATGATTTGGGCATCATCGTTGCAGATTCGGAAGCATAGACATTCGAGTGACTTTAAATTTATCATGTTAATTGTAGGTAGTTTGCCGTTGTATGCTATTAACTTGAATGTTGTGAGTTTGTTCGCAGATTCATCCTTTTTGTTTTTAGCGATGTTGAATTTGTACTTGCATGTACTCTATCAATTATTGGAATGAATGAATATCTTTATTATTTTTAGAAGAAAAAAAATCCTATCGGTCGGATTTGACACGCAAAGAAATACTTAGTCACACGGACCAAGGGGCAAGGGTCCCCAACAATATCATCGGTTCAAGTTCAAGCTATCTTAACAATGCTTCTACAGTTTGAACAATTAAGTTTAAATTCATTCTTAAAGGTACAACCATTATGAATCTATGATACGGTCAATGAAGTATCCATGTGATGTGCTTGCTTTGTCTTTGGTTGTAGGGATCAGTTATAAAAATTATGAAGGCTGAAGAACTCCAACAATGGAGATTGCAAACTTTAAATTCTCACATATACTATATTTTTTTAAACGGCTAAATTTTATAAAGAACGCAACTGAGCATAAGACGAGCACAATATGCAAAATCAAGTCATACAAAAACTCTTCACAAAGGAAGAATTCCAACAACACCAATGGCAAATCCCTAAAACTCTTACAACCATCCATTGTGAACAACTAAAACAACAACCTATAACAATAACAAAAACAACCCCCAAAGTCAAGCAGAAGCAGATGCATCATATACCATCGCCAATCCTACTCTAATTCCACATGAACCAAAACGGCAGCCCCGAAGCCAAGAAGCATCCAATCATATTCGGATATCAAACCAAACCTGCTCAAAAGAAACCATCATCCGACGTCGACACAAGAAGCAACCACGACGGGACACGAAACTCAACCCGAAACCAAAGCGCAAAAGCAACCACGCAATGAACGGATAGAGGAAGAAACAGCCAACAACCTCAAAGGACAAACAAATCCAAAACTAATAACTATGGCGTAAATGCATTTAAATGTACTTAAATTCGCATACATTAAGTACATTTAATCATTAATATAGTTAGCTACAAGCTGCTTCCTAGTTTTTTTACTTGCAAAAGAATTTGCAGGACCTCCACTATCATGTGGAAAAGTACAACTTGCACTATAAAGAAATCCACCACCGAGATGTCACAACTTATAACAAAGCAACCTGTTGGGAATAATGCCTAAATATCTTTTTTGGAAGATTTTATATTTAAATATAGTTTAGATTTATATTTGAAATAATATAATATTAGGGTTTATGATTTATATTTCTGTTTAGAATATTTAAGATTTGTTTATAATTTATTATAGGATTAGTTTTGTTTTAAAAATATATGTGATTTGTTTTTATATAGCTCTATATATAGAGCCATAAACATATGAATAAAATAAGAACTTTAGTATTCTTCATATAACCCTATATTTGAGGAGAGTTTTCTCCCTAAATTTATATCTCACCAAATTCCGCAATACAAAAACACAAAAAACCATATCAGTGGTATCAGAGCGCTAAGGTTCAGATCTGTGAAGATGGAAGAAGGAGAAGATGAAGATGATGATGATGAAGAAGAAGATGAAAAAATCAACAGAAACCCATAACCAAAAATCATAACGACAACTACATCTTTATATGTTACATGAAATATGCACATGTAACAACCCATAACCAAAACCAAAATCAATACATGAAAAGTATGATACCTACACATGTATTAATAACCCATAACCCATAACCAATACATGAAAAGTAGGATACATACACATGTATTACAAAACCCAAAATCAATACATGAAAAATATGTTCATGTACCATATGAAGATGTAGACGACAACAACAACAAAAACAAAATTCAACATGAATCTCAGGCTGGATACAATACAAAGATATTCAGTCAGGGAGGAGTGTTAAACAAAAACAGCAACAAAGAATGTGGATGAACAACAACAACAAAAATCAACATGAATCTCATGCTGGATACAACACAAAGATATTCAGTCGAGGAGGAGTGTTCAAAAATGTTTTTTCAACTCAAATCTCATGTCGGATACAACACAAAGATATTCGGTCAAAGAGGAGAGGCTTGAAAAACAAAAAAATACAATAAAATTTCAGCGCAAATCTCAGATTGGATACAACAAAAAGATATTCAGTCAAGGAGGAGTGTTGGGAATAATGCCTAAATATCTTTTTTGGAAGATTTTATATTTAAATATAGTTTAGATTTATATTTGAAATAATATAATATTAGGGTTTATGATTTATATTTCTGTTTAGAATATTTAAGATTTGTTTAGAATTTATTATAGGATTAGTTTTGTTTTAAAAATATATGTGATTTGTTTTTATATAGCTCTATATATAGAGCCATAAGCATATGAATAAAATAAGAACTTTAGTATTCTTCATATAACCTTATATTTGAGGAGAGTTTTCTCCCTAAATTTATATCTCACCAAATTCCGCAATACAAAAACACAAAAAACCATATCACAACCAACATGCTCATATCCATGAAAAACCTGTTGAAAATATAGCAAGTGTGAGTTTGTGGAAATAGTCCCACATTGGATAGAAATGTGGTGACTTGAACATTTATAAGTGGGAGAATCCACTCACCTATCACCTTAAGGTTTTGGGTGAACAAGTGGTGTGTCTCCCACAAAGCTGTGTTGCTCAAAAGAACAAGTGCCACAAAAGTGAATGCTCCTCGCTCGACCTTCCCCCGATTGTTGCGCTAACAAATGGTATCACGAGCCTTTGGTTTCAAGAAAGGGATCGGCTTACTTGTATCGAAAAGTACCCCACATGGTCATGGGTAAGTGTCCCACATGCGGGTAAAAGAGTGTTCCGTTGAAGTGAGTCAATGGCGGTACAAAGTGTATGTGGAATAAAGAGCTTCCACTTGAGCAGAGCATTGTGGACTCACACTTGAGGGGGAGTGTTGAAAATATAGCAAGTGTGAGTTTGTGGAAATAGTCTCACATTGGATAGAAATGTGGTGACTTGAGCATTTATAAGTGGGAGAACCCACTCACCTATCACCTTAAGGTTTTGGGTGAACAAGTGGTGTGTCTCCCACAAAGCTGTGTTGCTCAAAAGAACAAGTGTCACAAAAGTGAATGTTCCTCGCTCGACCTTCCCCCGATTGTTGCGCTAACAAAAACATCTACCAGAAAAAAGTGCAATGGATCTTTCAAATAGCTTATAATAACAACTTTGCTTCAAGTTCTAGTTTTTTATTTTCGGTGAAGGGGATCGTGAAGACAATCACTTCTCAAGACCTCCATGTAAAGACTGAGAAGTCATGTGCTCAATTGTATATATCAATTATTCAACATAGTCAAAACTACTCGAGTCAATTACAACTTAAATCGATAAATCAAAACAATTCCACAATTACTGTGAATTCGGCAAACAAATTCTCCCTCTGAGCTCATACGCTTGGTTGAGAGGATGATCGTCAACAAATACATAGGTAAAACCTTCATCCCGCAACAGATACGGTTTACGCCTCTGGTTTTTTTTTTTTTTTGACGAACGGTTTACGCCTCTTTGTCAAAGAGAACTTATTCCGACAAGTCACTAGTACAAATATGACATATTACACATCATGTTTACATCTGACGAGCATATGTCAGATGTAAAACGCTATATGGAGTAGCCTTTTCATCTGGCTTCAATGTCCACAGATGTGAAAAATAAATAGACAAGACTTTTTACATCTGACTTCAATGTACCAGAAGCATAACTAAACGCGGTGGTAATCTTGTAATTATGGTGAAAATTATCTAAAAGATGTATATATCTGGCCATATTTAGCCACAGATGTAAAATGTTAGGTTGAATAAAAAAAATAAAATAATGTTTTTGGAACAAAGTAATAGTGTATCTGATATATCTCTCTCCCAATTATCAAAAGAAAAAACCCAGCAACACCCACAAAACCCTCTCACCTTCACGAAGAACACCCAAAACCCAGCAACCTTCGCACCCAAAACGCAGCAACCCGCTCGTAGCGCCGTCCTCACCTTCGAATGAACCATCTCCCAATTATCAAAAGAAAAAACCCAGCAACCCACAAAACCCTCTCACCTTCACGAAGAACACCCAAAACCCAGCAACCTTCGCGAAGAACACCCAAAACGCAGCAACCCGCTCGCAGCGCCGTCCTCACCTTCGCAAGAACCAGCGCCGTCCTCTCTCTCAACTCACCACCAGCGCCGTCCTCTCTCTCACGAACCCTAACTCCAAATCGAAGCTTAACTCCAAATCGAAGCTTCTCTTTCTTTCTCCGGCCTCTACTCTCACGAATCGAAGCTTGTTTTTCTCTCTCACATCGATTCAGGTACTCTTCTTTCTTTTTTAATCCTTTTTAAATATTTTCCTTTTCGTGATTTCTTTGTGTTTTAGCTCTTACAATTGTTACGTGGTTATGTGGTTTTGATGGGAGATGGGTATGATTATGGTGGAAGTGTGTGGTGAGGAATTTGTTTTCACGCATAGAAGAAGGAAAAAGTCTAATTTGTGTTTTCTGTTCTCTGTTGTCTCAGTTTGTTGGTTGCAAAATCTCCCTTTGTTCTGATTTTTTCGTGGTTTGTTACTTGGTTTGTTACTTGATTTCTTTGTGATTTCTTTCGTGATTTTACATGGTTTGTGGTTTGTTACTTGGTTTTAGCTCTTACAATTGTTTCTGCTGCAATTGATTTATGTTTTTTTTTCATCTGCAATTGATTCATTTAAGTGATTGGTTTCCCATCGGGTACGAAACCAATACTTTAGTTGGTGTTACCATGTTTTTAACTTAATTTCACAACATAGGTATGGATCATAGTTGGATGAAAGCTAGTAGATTAAGTGCCGAGTTTGAACGGGGAGTGATTGAGGAATGCATGGTTATCTTATGCGGGAGACCGATGGAGAGGTTTTAAGACACAACTCACGAGAGAATATGTTTCAAGGCCCAAAGAGGATCGCAAACCTCCATATGTGAGGTATACTTTTATTAAACCAGATGTATGGAAACAGTTTTTGGCGTCCCGAGATACCCCTGAATTTAAGGTTAGTAGTAGTGTTCTTAAATTTAGTAATCTCGGATTGGTAGTAAGGTATTATGGTTTAGTAGTAATGTTCTTTGTTCTGGTGTTAGGAAAAAAGTGAAAAGGGTAAGGAAAAAGTGGCCAACAATTTCCACCCCCATAGATTATCACGTGGAGGGTATGATTTGCTTACGGAGACTATGATTGCTGAAAAGATGTTGTTGGCAGAGAGCGGTGATCGTAGTCCATCTCCACCCACCCGTCATGAAAGCTGGAAGAGGGCACGACAAACAAAAGATGGTTCGTACACATCAACGGCTACACAAGTTATTGCCGATAAAATTGTAAGTTATAAACTTTTGTGTTACTGCTTACTGCATCACTGCATTATGCTAGCTTACTGCATCACTGCATTACTGCATTATGCTATCTTGCCGATAAAATTGTGTGTTATAAACTTTTGAAGAATAGAGGTGCATGGTAGCTTTACTGTGATCATATGCTGTAGATTTGTATCATTAGAAAGACGTTATTGGTACGATTGATATGTATCTGACTTTGGTTAATATTTTAAAATTCAATTAACCATGTATCTGACTTTGGTTGATATTTTATAATTGAAGAGATGTTTGCTACTTCCTAAATTGGGAATCTGCCAAGAGTAATGAACTTATTAAGAGATGGAATGTGTTCTTAGCAAATAGGAAAAATCAAATAGACTTGTGACTCTTGGTCTGTTTTTGTGATTCCTGGTCTGTTAATTATGAGTAACATGTGTGATTTGCTACTTTATGATGTATGTATGATATATGATATGATGTTTGTATGTTGCATGCTTCATGTGAACTTAGGGTAGTGACATTCTTTAATTTCCATTCTTATGCAGTGAATAGGACTTTTAATTTCCATTCTTTAATTTCCATTACTGCTATCACTGCATCACTGCTATGTTGACTTTAGCATCACTGCATCACTGCTATGTTGAAATGTTTCATTTCCATTCTTTAATTTCCAGCTGCACACATGTCACTGCATACTGCTTACTGCATTATGCTTACTTTTTTTGTAGGACTCTCTAGTTGAAGAGACGAAAAAGGGCAACTTTGTTCCAATCGGACGTGATGATATTCTAACAGTGCCCCTGGAACAGCTGGGCATGGTGGCCAAGTTCGTGGTGTTGGACGAGGTGCTACATTTAGCAATTATTTTGGAAGGGCTTCACGGTCATCATCGAATACAAATGTCACTGAGCAGCTCTCACAACTAGAAGAAAAACTTAGAGCTGAATTTGAAGAGAAGATGGTTGAAGAGCGTCAATTGATGCAAAAGACAATGATGGAGACTCTTAAATCTGTCGGAGTAAGCTCATTACAATGTTTTGATTTAGTTTTGGAGACTCTTAAATCTGTCGGAGTAAGACATCTTTTGGAGTAAGCTCTTATTTAATCCTTTAGTTTTGATTTACTTCACTTGCTATTCATTCTTTCATCACCTCATTACAATGTTTTGATTCACCTCATTCTTTCACGTGTACAGTGGGCATTGGCAATTAATAATTATGTGTCCTAAGGACAATGTTATAGTTTGTCTTTGATCATGTATATTGTATATGTATTGTGTAGTTTCCTGCATTATGTGTAGTTTTCTGCAGTGACATTTGATCATGTATATGCATTATGTGTAGTTTCCTGCATTATTGTTCATTCTGTGTAGTTTCCTGCATTATTGTTCATTCTGTGTAGTTTCCTGCATTAGCTGTTGATCATGTATATGTATTGTAGGTGTTCGATGATCCCACGTCATTAACCGAGGAGGAGCTGTATGAATTGCGAAACAGCTGGGCAACTTGTTTTCTTGACCTATACAATCCCGAGGTAGATTATGATGTTGCCGATGATGAGGCTTAGGAGCTAGCTAGGTTAATTTGTGTGATGTTACAATGGATTCACATTAATTAGGATGTTTTGAATTGTAATGACTTGTATTTTGCTTGAATGTTATAACATTTTGGATTGTTGGTATTTTGCTTGAATTGTAAGACTTGATATTTTATTTGAATTGTAATGACTTGGTTGAATGTAATTGTATTTTGGTTTTTTTAATTACAAAATAGGATTTAAAAAAAAAAATAAAAACGCAGGATTTTGAAAAAAAAAAAAAATTAAATAAAGTTACTATTTCACATCTGGTGACTTGGTCAGATGTAAAAGGTCCAATTTAATTAAAAAAAAAAAATTGGTCAGCTGAAACACGAGAACAGAGGTAAAAGGGGATACTTTTACATCTGGCGAATGTCAGATGTAAAAAGCATAAACTTACTACTTCTCGTACGTCTACCTCTGACTGGGGTCAGATGTAAAATGGGGTTTTGGTCAGATGTAAAATGTGTTTTCTGTACTAGTGAGTTTCACCACCGAACGTAACTAAAAATAAGTAAAACCTTCATTGCACAACGGATATGATCTACGCTTCCTCAAAAATAGAGAATATCACCGGACTGTCTAAGGTAAACATAAAAATCATTTAAAAATATGAAACACACAAAAATTTAATTAAAAATAGACACAAATTTTTTTGATAAAAAATACTTGAGGACCAAATTACTGAAATTTTCCACTTTTAAATTGAAAAGGCAACACCTATAGTTTTGATCTCACAGTCTCACACCATAACAACCTCTCTCTAAGTCTCTATCTTTATCTCCACCGTCCTCTCGATGGAAAATATATAATATAAACAACACAAAAGAACAACACCTAAATTTTCCTTTGAATTGAACAACACCTACAGTTTATATTTGATTGAAAGCTCATTTTATTCCATGAAAAATTTGCGACATTCAATTTATTCTTTAGAAAAGAAAAATTAGTCTCTAAAAGAATAAACTAGATTTAGTCTCTTTTTTCTGTACATTTTATTTGGTTGATGAAGACAACAAGTTAGAGGAAAAAGTGGAGAAAAAAAATAGTCTTTTATGTTATTTTGGATAGGTAATATCACCGGTGGCGGATCCACCGTCCGGTTAGTCTGGACATTTGCTCACGTTCTGATAAAAATAATTGGTATTTTAGGAGTCAGATTAGAGCAAAATCAAAAAAATTAGGAGTTAATTTCAGGTAAAATTGAATTTATTTTTTTTCAAAACTGAAATATTTCCGTACAAAATCTAGGTTTTATAATTTTTTTTGGCTCCGCCACTTAATATTAGTATGTTACTCCATAGTTGTTATTGATATCCTTTTTCTCCTTTGCAAGAGTTTGAACTTTTAATTAATCCATAGCTCAAACTAATTTATTTATACAGAACCATGTATACCTACAAATTTGTAAGCAATTTTTGGGAACAAGATTTCCTGCAGTAATTTTTTCACGCAGTTTCACGTGTTAAATTAGGATCGTCCGATCTAATTTGAATGGTTCAGATTGATTTGGACTGATTTTGTATAGATGCAATATGAACCGACCGATTTGAAATGAATGGACGAGATCTAAAACAACGTGTATCTTTACAATTTACAATTGTAGGGCATCTTGATCTCAATTTTTGTATACTTCCAAAGGACCGAAGAAGTTTTGTGTAATATAAGTTATCGCATGACATAAGATAATGTGGTTTGTTAACAAAAACCCGTGGCCCTAATTGCATAGACGGTTTCATGTGACTAGTTTATATGACTATTATTTGTGTTGTGTCACTGGTTGTTGAACTTTGAGAATGATGATATTATAATAACGTTGGAGAAAAAAAAAAAACAATTCACTTTGGAAAATAAATTTCCTTATGACTGCGTGATACAGTTATAACGATAAATTGTCTGATTTAAATTATCGAATGAGGTTATTTAACTTTGTGTATAGTTTGAATCATTCGATTTAAAATTAATGGCAGAAAAAAATAGGTAGTTATTCTTGCTATGATTGTGGGCTCTAACCGCTTTCATTGTGCACGGGTTGGAGTACCCTTATACAGTTGTACTCCCATTAATAAATTGTTTTCGCTTATAAAAAAAATAATGGTAAGAAACTATGTGATTTTGCTATATTAGAGAATTTTGATCCTCCATTATTGCACTTAGCAAAGTTTTATTTATTTTTTATATGTTTCATTTACATAAAGTAATCTCAAATTTTTGAAACATTATTAAAGACTAAATACAAATATTTGTATCGCGTGAGCATAGTTCAGTTGACAGATTTATTACATAAAATATGTAAGGACCGAGTTTTAAGTCCTGATACTCTCACTTATTCACATTAAAATCTCTTTCTCAGATTATTGAAACTTTGATTAGTCATGCTGTTAAAATTTAACTTCTTTTTTTGTACAAAAAATTTAACTCATTCTAGTAGATTTAAATCTCATTTATTCCCTTGCAAAGTTTATCCAAACAATTATTCAAATATGTGGACTGTGGTATGCTTCTCCAAAATGAAAGGGACACCTATAAGTGACAACATTTCATAAATAAACTATAAGTGACCACAGCCAATTTTTTAGAATATATATCATCATTATTCATTAGTACTAGTATTAGTATACGTCCACATGAAGAAGAGCCACAATTTCTCATAAAAGAAAAGAAAGAAGTAGAGCCACAATTTCTTATATTTATTCAAATACAACAAATGAAATGAATATTGATTATTTAAAAAATATAAATTTTTCCATACTTAAATATTGATATTTTCAAACATTTACAAATAATTTAAAATAATATACTCAAGATAATTATAAATGAACGAAAGGTAGACGAACAACGAGTTGTCTCGCTAAATTTTTATGTATAGCAAAATCAATCAAACGAAAAACTACATTCGTAGATCTAAATGACATAACATAATTATGTATGACTTTTTGAATTCTTTTCATAAGATTCACATTCACTGATGCAAGAAAATCAAAAGTATCAAGTGCAAATAATATAAAATACGTAGATTGTCAGAACATATTTTCTTATATGTGATTATTTTACTTGAAGCAGCTCTAAGAACTGCCTTTTACATTGTTCTGCAAGACACTTTCACCTAAATTCGAATGCAAAAATTTTACAATTGTACAAATTTTAAATGGTATTTATCACTTTATATATGTGAATGAAAAAAACCACAAGCACAAAAGACATAAAGTATTCATGTGTGCCCTGCCACCCAAAATCTGCCTGGAGGATGATATACCTCTCTAACCAGTGGCCTTTCGCCAGAGTAGAATGACGATGAAATATTACGAAAGATACCAAAAAATTGGCTCACAAATAATTAATTAAAAATGATATAGAACCATTTGATTTTATTAATTAATGTTATCTAGACAAGTCATTGAGACTAATCAAGTTACTAAACTAATGTGCATTAGGTATAATACGATTAATATAATAATTTACCAAATATATTTAAATTGTTTCATTTGCTTTTGATCTAACAACTTATTAATCTATTGCACAAAGATAAAGCTTAAATTTTATAGTCCACCTGTGAAAATGAAAGCGGCTATTATAATGATGGTATTTCAATTGTATTAATTTAGACTTAATCATTGTCTCATCGATGAAGATAAAAACAAAACATAGATACAAATGAGAAGAATATATCACCATTAACCACTTAAATTTAATGTCTTAGTTATACATGAATCTATTTTAGTTTATAGTTTTTAATTTTCACCATCAGTATTCGGTTCACTGGACCACCTAATCTGGATGCGGGGAATCAAACGTCAATCACTACTAAACCAATTATCGATGAATCTATTTTAGTTTAGATGTAAAGTATACTTAAAGCAAACAATCTGTTATAATCATCCTATCTATACATAATATAAAGAGGATACCTCAATTTGGTGTGAATTTTTTATAATTCCTATTTTACCCTTTTTGGGCTGGATTTTTCTTTGACAGTTCTACCCTTTTTGTAACACGTATCAACACTAAACCATAACTACCTAAAACTACCTCTCTCACTTTACAAGTTTAGAATTGCACAACTGCTAACTTCATCTTATCAGTCGATCACTATACCAACAACACACCATTTTGCATAAAAAATTATTTTACAGAGAATCTTATTGTAGTCTTTCATATAAATTTCTACAAGAAACATAAGGAGAAAAATATCAAGCGGTTAGTTAATTTCTACAGTCAACTACAACGACATAAGAAGCAAAATATCAAGCGGTTAGTTCATTTCATTTCATACCTGTTCATGTTTGTTAGAGAATTCGGCAACGAAAAGTTTGAAAGATATGAGAATTGAGAGCCAAAGTGGTTAGAGAATGACGGTTTTGTGATTATTTGTTTTTTATTATCGATTTAATAGCAAATTTCTCAAGCGGTTATTATTCATTTATTATTGATCTGAGTATGGAGTGTTTACTCTCATTTTGTCTTTCACCATATGCAGCAGTCAGCGAAATCGTGGAAGTGTACAGGAGAGGTTTCCTTAGTATTTTTAATTCATGTTTATACCAAGTTTACTTTTAATGAAGGTTTTTTCTCAATATTTTAATATTCTCATTCGCTTTTTAACTAATTTTTGTCTTACCTTTTATTTTGTATGGGACAGAAAAGTCTCAATTGAAATTAGTTAAAATAATTTAAAAGCAAGAAAAAACAACAAAGGTAACAAATCATCTCTCTTATCTATACTCCTTTTCAATTTTATTTTTTTTGGTTAATAACAATATGTTTATAGTGATGGCATGAAAGAGGGATACAAACCGGAAACATGTCAAACAATCAAAGATATAAGAGGACAAAAGGTAAAATGAAAGAAACATATATCAAGTTAGTTCATTTTTTCACCAATGCATATTTACTCCAATTTCAACTTTCTTTGTTATTTGTTTAAATCATTATTTTTCGATATCCCGTTATTTTCTCTGATTCTCTCTTTCTTCATTTTTTTCTTTGTTACTTTTTTGTGTCTTTGTCTATGGTACATTACATCGAAGCGAAAAATCAAGAGGAAGTATATAAAATAGGAATATAAACAAGAGAGAGGAGTAAAAATGTCCGCATTTTCTATTATGCTAACTTATGTAAAAGATTATCTTTTACACACTTTAGTACATCACATTCTGTCCACATTTTCTATTATGCTAACATGTATATTTCAGTTAATAATGCAAGATTTTTTTTATATTAGTTAATAATGCAAGATATATAGGTTCTCATTTTCACTTAATGATTTTTTACATTTAATTTAACGTCTCTATGTAACTTAATTTGTTGTTTTTAAAGTCAACTTTTCAAAACAAAAATTACATGTATAAAAAATTTAGAATTATCTTTAACATAAGTTAGCATAATAAAAAATGTGGATAACACAGGCGGGCACGGAACGTGCCCGTCTGGCCGCTAGTCATCATAATCATCATAATAAATTGTGTGTGCTTTATTTCATCCCATATATGAAAAATGACAAAAACCAGAGATTACTTTCGGCACCTCACATAGTGGCCGCCTACAAAAAGAAATATGCTTTACCTGTGTGCTGATTTCTCAATTAAATTTTAATCGCTAAATTTACATCATCTTTTCTTTATACTCTCTCATATTTGATGATTAAAATGTAACAATGGAAAAAATAAGAGAATTCAAATGGAGAAAATTCATTCTCAAATCTCTTTCAATACGTATGCAATGCAAGCACGACTATATTTAATGACACGTGTCAATTTAGAGCCACAAGCTACTTTGACAATAAGCACCGCCCAACATAATAAACCTAGCTAATACACATGTGGAATATATGGACCAGCATTTCTATATTTCTATATTATTACATTCTAATGTTATTGTGCACCACTTTTATAACTGGTTCACCGTGGACAAATTATCTATCGAATATGAATTTTACGAAATTTATTGTTAGATTGAAAGTTTATATCGTATAGATTATCCATAAATTTTTTAAAATTTTTTGAAAATAATTTTATATATTATTGAGACCCATCAAGATTTACGTTATTTAATAAACCGTTAATCTTGATGTGTCTCAATAACATATCAAATGATTTTCAATTTTTCTAAATTTTTTTATGGATGATCTATATGATATAAACTTTCAATCCAACGGTGAATTTTGTAAAATTCGTATTCGTTATAATGTTCTCAAATTCGTATTCGTATTCGTATTCGTATCCGTTATAACGTTATAAACTAATTAGCAGTTAATATTATTAGGTTGCGTTTGGCCGGGCTTTTTTTCAACCTATAAGTTACTTTTAACTTAAAGTTAAAAAGTATAACTTTAAAGCTAAAGTAAAAGTTGTTTGGATTTTCAATTTTTTTAATATAAAAGCTGCTTTCAAAACAATTTTTGAATTTGATAAAATATTTCTAAAAATATTATTATTTTATTTAAAATATCTTCTAAATTATTTAACACATGTGAGATTATTTTTTTGGTGTATTATGTGAAATATTTTTAAGAAGTATGTCAACTGAAGAAATTAATTTTGTATACAAAATAAAAAATTATAATATATTTTTTTGCATTATTCTTTTTATGTAAAATTGGATTTACTATAATATTTAAGAAACATAAAAAGAAATGTAGATAAGAAAAATAAATTATTTTATTGTGTTAATATAGAATCCGAAATATTTCGAAATATAAAATTTAAACTGTATCAATATATATTATGAATTTTCAAAATATGAATGTAAAAAAGAATTGGTGCTACCAATCGTTAGTTGATTCAGTGGTGATTGACGTTGAACTTAGTAGGGAGGATTTCGGTTTGATGCCAGCAACTACGATCAAGATGGGGCTGAAACCACTTGATGTCAACCGCCCGAACCACATTAAACTGGTGGTGGAAAAAAAATTGGTGCAAAATACAAATTATCTTATAGGATAGACACCCTTTGTGAAAGAGCCTTTGGTTGGTTGGGGTAGAAATTTGATCAAACTGTTTTGGTCTACATTTGTGGTATTAGTGTGACGTGTGAGCTTTTGGTTGGTTGGGGTAGAAATTTGGTCAACATTTGAGAGTTAGTAGTAGGACGTGTGAGACTTTCATTGGTTCGGGTAGAATTTTTTAAATTGGTGGGTACATGGATGATTGTGTGCCAAACAGTTAGAAGAAATAAAATAAAATAAATTAAACAGGGTGAGTGGGAATCGAAGAGAGAGCATATGCCGAGAAGCTGCTTTAGGAAAAAAAAAAGCTCCATATATCAACTTTGTTGAAAGCTCATTATTTGTTAATTTTACCCATATAAATTAAGCTACTTTTTTAATTAAGTACTTTTAAAAAATATTGTTTGGCCAGACTTCTCCTTATATTAAATAAAAAGTCTGAAATAAGCTCGGTCAGGGTACCTTAGTCTCTAAAGTGAATCGTCAATCGTTAGTTGGTCAAGTGGTGCATTGACGCTGAACTTGGTAGGGAGGACCATGCTTCGATCTCCCGCAACTATGATGGGGGGTTGGAATCATTTGTGTCGGAACTGACTCCGAATCAGATTAAACGGTCCAATGTGCCAAATCTTAGTGGTGAAAAAAAAAATAAAAAAAAATGAATCACTCACTTTTTTTAAGTAGTCCGGTGACCGAAAGTTCTGCTCTTACGATGAATAGATGAGGCGTTCGGAGTTCAAACTTCGGCCCTTACATATATAATACGATTTTTTTTTACCAACTAAATTAAGCTCACATAACTAACTCACTCACTTTAAACGAGTTAGATTCAATTCTCACAACATAATAATAATTTACCAATTTAAGTAAGTTCGCATGACTTAATCACTCCCTTTAACTCAATTCTCATAAGCTAGTTTAGTTAAGCTAATTGAGTTAAAGATTAAAAAGCAAAAGTCCAGAATTCAAATCTTAAAAATGAGAAGAAAAAACAATTCTCACAAACACAATAATAATCCATGTTCCAGTACTGCGCGGAACATGGGTAGGTCTTACCCAAAGTAGTTAGAATTACGCCAGCTAGGATAACCCCCTAAAATGGTCCCTATCCACAAAAACATTAAAAAACTCAACATAATACGCAAACTAGGACCCACACACACTTCCATTAACTCAAACCAATTCACGTTATAAATCCGCTTCTTATCTCTTCACTCACATCACTCACAAACCCAACACAACACAACAACAATCTAGAACTAGCAAAAAGAACATGGAAGCTAAGGAACAGGATGTGTCTTTGGGAGCCAACAAATTCCCAGAAAGACAGCCACTTGGTATAGCAGCTCAAAGCCAAGACGAGCCAAAAGACTATCAGGAGCCACCTCCGGCGCCGTTTTTTGAGCCGTCGGAGCTGACTTCATGGTCTTTTTATAGAGCTGGAATAGCTGAGTTTATTGCTACTTTTCTTTTTCTTTATATAACGGTTTTAACTGTTATGGGTGTTGTTAGAGCTGAATCCAAATGTAAGACTGTTGGGATTCAAGGAATTGCTTGGGCTTTTGGTGGCATGATCTTTGCTCTTGTTTATTGTACTGCTGGAATCTCAGGTATATTTCTTAGCTAACTATTTTTTTATTAAGCTTTTACCACCAATTTAATCTGATTCGGGGTCTGACATAAATTGTTTTTAGCTCTCTTCCGATCAAATAACAATAAAATTAATAATAAAGGTTAAATATGTTTTTTTTCTCTTATAAAAATTTATAATTTTTATGGTTATTCATAATTTCTGTTCAATTTTGATTTTAATTTTTTGTACAATTATTTTTTTAATAGAGACTAAAATGGAATTAAATTTATGTAAAAAATTATCTTAAGAAATTTTAATTTTATAGGAATTAAATATATTTAATTAAGTTGATGATAGTAATAGTAATAAGAAATTCATAGTATATATAGTACTCCCTCCGGTCCTTTTTATAAGGAACAATTTAAAAAAATCACACAGACCAAGGAATTACATTTAACATAATTATTTTCATTTAATACTCTTATAAATTTAAATTTATTCCATATATACCCTTATTTAATTACTCTTTATTCAACTAATTTACTTATTTTTAAATTCTCTCTCATAATAAATAAGGGCATAAGTGAAATTGAACATTTAAAACATTTGAAAATTGGTCAAAGTTTCTTATAAAAAGGACCAAATTTTTTGCCCTAAGTGTTCCTTATAAAAAGGACCGGAGGGAGTAGTAGTTTATTGTGGAATTGAGATAAGCTCACATAGAGCTGAACACAAAGAATAACATAAACTATGTGGTAGTGACAACACTAACACACCTAACATGATAATGACATATTTCCTTCAAAAAAATGATAATGACATATTAATAATAAAAATAAATAAATTGAAGGATGAATATTCATAATAATTTGATAAAATAAAAGGAATTAAATGTAATTATATGTGTACCAATATGTACTTAGGACCTGGGAATTTCAAGTTCGAACTCGGGTATTTGCACTTGATGTCTATATATTATCAAGTGTCTAGTAACTTTTTATCTTTAAATATAAGACACTTTTATAATCGATTAAGGAAAATGTTAACAAATGTCCTAAGAAACAATTGTAAATATAGTAAAACTATCTTAAAATTTATGTAGTCAACTTTGAAATATTCAAAATATGAGATACTAATTAAGTATGCACTAATTAACTAGTATCTCGGGAATACACTAGTTAACATGACTCATAATTAAGTTAGCGGTCGGAAATATGCACTTAAATGCATCTAATGTTAGTTTGGTCTTTGAATCTAGCTTTTATTAGTCAATTTTGGTCTAAAATGATTTAGTCTTCATATGTACAAGTTATTCAATTTGTTCCATAAATTTTCTAACAAGACTGAAATTATGTGTGATGCAGGGGGTCACATAAATCCAGCGGTGACATTTGGACTATTTTTGGCAAGGAAGTTGTCCTTGACAAGGGCACTATTCTACATGGTGATGCAAGTGTTAGGTGCTATTTGTGGTGCTGGTGTAGTGAAAGGTTTTGAAGGTAAACAAAGATATGGAGATCTAAACGGTGGTGCTAACTTTGTTGCTCCTGGTTACACTAAAGGTGATGGTCTTGGTGCTGAAATTGTTGGCACTTTCATTCTTGTTTACACCGTTTTCTCAGCCACTGATGCTAAACGTAGCGCCAGAGACTCTCATGTCCCTGTAAGTCCCCTCCTAAAAATAAATAACATTCTATATATGAGAATCACAGTGATCTACGGTGATTTTTTTTAAAACTATGCTCAATAGTTTTTGCAAAATCACGTTGAGTCAGCGTGATTCTGACATGAATACTAACAAATTGCATATTGTAAAAAAAAAAAAAAAACTAATTAAATTTGTGGCTTATTTTATGAGTAGATTTTGGCACCTTTGCCTATTGGGTTTGCTGTGTTCTTGGTTCATTTGGCCACTATCCCAATTACTGGAACTGGTATTAACCCTGCTCGTAGTCTTGGTGCTGCAATTATCTTCAACAAGGACATTGGTTGGAATGATCACGTAAGTTGAAAAATTATAAGGAATTAATTTCCTTTTTTTTATTTATGTTGCAAATTTATTTATTTAATTTTTGAATTTTCTAACTCGTTTTTCTCGTGTGTTCATTAATTTATTTAATACAGTGGATTTTCTGGGTGGGACCATTTATTGGAGCAGCTCTAGCAGCACTCTACCACCAAGTTGTAATCAGAGCCATTCCTTTCAAGTCTAAGTAATCGAATCAAACGGTTTGTGATCAATCAAGACATGTTTGTGGGTTTCGTTTCATAATCATCATTATGATCCGTTTAATCTTATATATCATCCTTTTTATTTTTGAAATTTCAAGTGTTGTATTTGGTAACTTGTATGTAAATGTGTAATGTTATTATGAATTTATGATGATGATGATGATGATTATGATTATTAAGGTGTGGATGTGTGTTGCATAATGGGACAAATCTCGTGATTGTGTATTTTGCCAAATTGCCAAATAAAAAATAAAGAGTGAATAGCCAAATATCTCATTGAAATTGTAAAATTCGTCAAATACTTTTATGAAAATTTCAAAATGTCAAATATCTTTCAAAATGTCAAATACCTCTATCTCTATTTATTCCGTCTGTAATGATGACATGGTTGTTAAATGTATATGTGACATTTGCTAATGTAACGTTGCGTCATAGTGGCATAATTGACGCAAATTAAATTTCAGTCAATTAACATCATAATTTTATAAGTTGTAGTCAATTATATCTAGAGCTGGGTATGCGGGCTAGTCCGCCCCGTTTAACCCGCCCCGCATAAGCCCGCATATTAAACGAGGCGAACAAGCCCGTCATCAAATATAAACGAGTTTTAAAATTAAGTCCGAGTTCGGTCCGCGTAAGCCCGCGGGTTAAACGGTTAACCCGCGGACTATTACAAAAAAAAACTATTTTAAAAAAAATAAACAAAATTAGTAAAATATTGATATAATAAAAGCTAAAAAAAACTATATTATTAATAATTTTATGTTATAACTTGAACTAACAAATAAATAAAGTTTGTGATGTATCATTGAGTTTATTTATCTTCTCTTTAAAAATAATGCAACTAAAATCAAATTCAACTCGTTTTTATCGTAATTATTTCTCCACACATACTTCAAATCCATAAAATAAACCCAGATGATATTGAATAAGAACTTTAACTTGTTCAAAATATAAAAAGAAATTTAATAGTCCAAACCAATATTAAAAGTACAACCAAAAATCTAATACCACCAACCGATTCAAAAACAAAACAGTAATGTATATAATTAACTAATTGAAAACCGAAGGAAAATAGTCACTCCTGCTTGATGCCTCCATTGTAACACTTGAAATCCCTACATTAAAGGTTTTTTTTTTGTTAAAAGTGTTGGATTTGGATATGGACCAAATTATTTATAAATGGTAAATTTTGTAATTAATTATATATATAAAAAAAGAATGCGGGCCACGGGCTAACCCGCGGATTTAACCCGCATAACCCGCGGTTTTAACGGTCCAACCCACACGGGCAAAAATATAAACGGGCCAAAAAAAATGGTCTTAAGACCGTGCGGGCTGCGGGTTAAACGGGTTGGCCCGCGGACCTTGGTCCGTATACCCAGCTCTAATTATATCCCCGTAACTTGTATCATGATCAATTATCTCTATGATATGACGTCACATTAGCATATGTCAAGTGTGCAGTTAACGGTCACGTCATCATCACATAGGGACAATTTGATAAGTGTCACTCAATTTCAAAAAATTATTTGACACTTCAAAAATTTTAGGGAAGTATTTTAACTATTCACTTCAAAAATAACACTATGTGGTACCATTTTTTCATCATGGTCCATCGATGTTTTGTCCACTTCTAGTTTGAGTTTCTTGAAAACTGCTTTTTTGGCCCCCCTATTCTTCTCCCAAACCCCTCATGTTGACCGTTTTGCCATTGAGAAAAACCGTTCGGTACATGAAACCCGAACTTATGTGATTTTGTCTCCTATAACCCGAAATATTGCTACGCGAGGAAAACGTATGGGCCAGAGGCTATAAAACATGCTTTTCGGTAGTTACGAACCGAAAATTGTTTTTTTTAACGTTTCGGTACTTACGAACCGAAAACGCTTCGGTTCGGTCTGCAGTTACCGAAGTGACCCTATATAGCCTAGGTGACAGAAAACACGAACATAATCAAATCAAAATCAACAACAGAATAAAAAGCAAGAAAATGAGAGAGATGAGTTTGAAATCTTACTTGTAAGATTGCTTTCGAGGATTAGCAGAGTGAAATGGAAGGATTAGCAGAGTGAAATCGTTGTTCGACTGATGAAACCCTCAATATGTGATAGAAACCCTCAAAATTGCCTTATGCTCTCCTTGCAAAATGTTTTGACGCAAATGATGAAGGTTTTGGGTTTCTGCTGGTATATTCGACAATTTCGGTTCGCACGAACCGAACGTTAGCTTGTTCGGTACAAATCTATCGAACGTTAGCGTGTTCGGTACAACCCTATCGAACGCTAGCGTTTTCGGTACCAACCTACCGAAATTGAGTTTTTCCTAGTTTTGCGCCCTAAGATAGCAATAAAACACGCTTTCGATAGTTACAAACCGAAATTTTATCCTTCAGTTCGTATGTACCGAACGATACTCAGACCAAAACCGAGGGTATTTTGGGATTTTTGGGCGGTTGGGAGACACATGAGGATTTAAAAAGCAATTTTCGAGTTTCTTTATCTACACTTGCGTTTGTTATCACTTGTTATGGTATTGAAATTTCAAATTAGGGGAGGGATCGTGAGGAAAGGGGAGTTGAGTTGGGTGGGGGCGTTGTTGTTACCTAACAAGCTAACACTAACATGAGACCATCCCATTCATCATTAATGGATTTCGTGTTGTACAATGTATAATGATTTTTCATCATACCGCAAGAAAAAAAATTAGTACCTGAGTACAATTTGGTTTTGTTGCTTCATCAGGTAAATTTTTTAGTCAAATAGTTTATCGATTAAAAATTTACCTTGGTTAATAATTGGGAGATTATGTGTTCGAATTTTGACTCTGCATATTAAATATAGTATCTCTATCAATTGATCAATGATCACGGGAAAGACCGAATTTATTTGCTTATCGTAATAAAATAATACTAATTTTCATATTTTAGTGGAGTTAAAGTGTGGTCATTAGTCCGTAAGGCTAATTTAATGATAATATCAATATTGTTAAATTGAATATTTTTATTGAGATCGAGTTTTTTTTTTTGTCAAAATTGAGATTGAGTTTAAAACTTTACAATTGTGTGTGTAAATTTGAGTGATGTTTGTGACTTTGTCTACAAATAAAAATATGTGGTGATTAGTTTTTTTTTTTGTAAATGTTGTATATTTTATGTGGTTATTTAGATTCAAATCCACTATTCTCAATGTGTGTTTAATTTGAGTTTTTACATGTGCATGTCACTTTGTTAAAAAATACTAATTGTTGAGATTAGGATAACATAAATAATTTGGTGATGCCTTTTTAATGATAATGATAATACTAGTAGAATACTTGTCAAACTTATCACCAGCTCACATTTGCTAATTAATTTTTATTGTTTTAGAATTATTGCCTTTAATCAAAGAGCTGTTTAATACTATTTGAAAGTAAATGAATGATGTTATTTATAGCTAATTTTTTTTTTTTTTAACACAAGATGTTATAGCTAACTTATCACATGGATATTGTCGCTATCACCACACTACCAGTCAATAGTTGTTTTATGTTTTTCGCCACATGGATATAGTTTGTAGGAAAAATTATTTATGCAATTTTTTTTTAATCAAACAAACTTAATGCATATCGTTAATTATTAAAGGTTTAATATATAAGATAATCATCTCAAATCTATGGAAGTTAGCCCAAGAATTGGCGCCCTAGCAAGAGTATGAGCAACCAAATTCGCTTGCCTCCTAACAGACTAAACCTCAAAGTTTAGAAAAGACGACATAAAAATAACAATATCATGCACAATTGAAAGAAACTCAGAATGACCTCTATGCTTCATGTGAATAGCATCGACCAACATCTTCGAATCACTTTCAAATTGAACTCGATCTAATCCTTTATGTCTAGCTTCATTCATAGCTAACAGTAAAGCCCATGCTTCACCCTCTAAAGTTGACATAATAGTAGGCTGCTAGTGTGTCATACCAGCCATGAACTGACCATTACTATCACGAAAACACAATCCCACCAAGGTTTTCCGTGAGCCAGTATCGAAAGCAACATCAACGTTGCATTTTACCCAGCCTTGATTTGGTTTTACCCACCTTAATAGACTTGGTTCTGTAGCCATACTCTCGGTGTTACACTGTAGTTTATGAACTGAATACCAATCACGCCAAGCATCAAAGGCCTGTTTATCGATTTGGCTCGACATCTGAACATTGTCATTCCAAATTTTATCATTACGATTGTGCCAAATGCACCAGAGTAACATAGCCACTCTTCCAACAACATCACTATTCTCGTTGCTGCACAAAGCGAAAATGCGATCCATAGCATAGTTTGCTGATACACGATGTTATGTAAAACTGAAGAAAGACCAGCTGCACACCAATTGTCCTGAGCTACTGTGCAGTTGAAGAACACATGAAGCTCATCCTCAATCTCCTCATCACACATGGGACAGTTGAGACTACATTCCACTCGCCTTTGTAACAAACAATAACGTGTTGGAAGACATCCTCTACATAAACGCCAAAGTAAATGACGAGCTTTGTGCGGGGCTTGAGCTTTCCATATACCATATTCCAGTTACCCGCCACATGATACTTATCACTACGTATAATATGACGCATAACTAGCTTATAGCCGGATTTCACGGAATAGCACCCATTCTTTTCCTCCTCTCATACCACTTTATCCTCCCTAACCGAGCCCACAAGAGGTGTCACAAGAATGCTCTCCACTACATCCCTTGAAAATAAATTACGAACTTTAGCTATTTCTGCTGTCTTTTGAGTTTATTATGAGATTAATCTTCTACTCAAGAACAATGCACACAGTTTTTTCCTTTTTTTCTTGAGTGAGTTTTAATTGCGTGTGACATATATGTTCCCCCTTGATCTTTGGATAAGTGATTATTTTGCTCTATATAGGTTATTTCTTTCTTCTTTTTTTTTGGTACATGCTCTATAGGTTATTTCTAATCTTTCACATCTCCTTTGTTTTATTTTTTGATAAACTACTAAAATATTTATACATGTGTTACACCATCTTAGTAGTTAGTACATTATATACAGTCATATATAATAATGTAATTATATAAGCAATGTTAAATTAAATGTATATATTGTGGGTGGGGTCTTTAAAAACATCCCCACTTTTCACAAGCTCCTTTGCTGGGATGTTTTTACCCTTTTGTGTTTTTGTACAACTAGCTGGCTTGATTTGTTTTGTAGTTCTTAGTAGTGATGTCTTATTTTGAGCTGTATTTTGGTTCTATTTTCTCTCTCTCAAATTTATCTGTTATGCTACTAAATTTGTAAAAAATTGCATTCTTCGCCTATTTTTTTTGGATCATTATTATGTTTCATCGTATGTTTTTAGAAAAATAATACAATATATTCATTTGAAGTAATAATTGTGAGTTTCTAAATCTAATTACATTCATAAGATGGAGAAAGGATTCTTTCAAGTAGAAAAAGAATTTGAGAAAATAATGTGGGCATTTTAGACCATTAAATTATAAATATAAAATAATATTTAAAAGAAATGGAGAAAATTTGATTAATGACTGAGATGTGAAAATTGAGAGAGAAAAAAATTTGAAAGAATCCATTCTCCATTAAATGTACATGGATGTGGGGATCGTCGATTGCCGAGCCCATGCAGATGGCAAATTTTTCACCGCGAGATTGAAAATAGAGATAAGAACCTTATTCCACAAAGGACCCGAAATGGGTGTAGTCAAAATGAGAATATGCTCACTTTAATCACTCTAACGATGTGCTACCTTTTATTAAGGATAAAATTGCGAAAGCTCACACACAATCGGAAGCGTACAATACTTTGTGTGTGGTGTGATGTAACTGATGATGAAATAAATAATTACCTTACTTCACAATTTTATTTAAATTTAATTATTTTTCACCAAAAGCGTATATTTAGTAAAAAAAAATTTTTTTTGCCGTCCTACCTGTTTCTTGCGCGCTCTATGCGTTTTCAGTTTTACGCTTCCGCTATTTAAGTAGTGGATGAAAAGTTTTTTAAAAAATGCTATCCTCTAATTAAGTAGAGGACATTAGAAAGGTAGCGTGTTTTTGGTGGTATCCTCTACCTAAGTGAGTAAATGCGTAGGAGGCGCGAGAAAATGAGTAGGGTAACAATTAATAGTCTAGTAAAAAGGGCTGTAAGTCAAACTATACGATTTCGGCCCAGCGAAGCCTATGGGCCTACATAGGCCCATATAAAAAACCCTAACCCTCTCGGTACCGTGGTGACCCACACGAGATTGATTCTTACGGTTTCTTCCTCACACTCCTTGCTTGGTACGTCGCGTGAACCAGCTAAACCGAAGCACCAAAAATGGCGGCAAGTAACCGCACAGTATTGCAATTCTCGTCTTCAAAGACCTTATCCGGAAAAGTTCATCCTCTCGTTATCTTCAACATCTGTGATTCCTATGTCCGTCGTCCTGACCAAGCAGAGCGCGTCATCGGAACACTACTCGGTTCCGTTCTTCCTGACGGAACCGTTGATATCCGTAATTCATACGCCGATCTTCACAACGAGATCGGTGATCAGGTCTTCTACATATTCCTCAGCTTTATGTTCACGCTAATTATCAATGTTTCGTTGTAGAAGTGCATTCATTGTTCGAAACTAACCTAGATTTTAAGATAGAGAAATTAACATTTCAAATTGTAGTTATAACTTATAAGAAGCAACAAACGAGTGAAGCTGAACTGTGTAGATTATTACTGCGATTTTGGAAAAAACTTCACTCTCGAGCATGAACAAAAATCATGCCGTCACCAATCGTTAGTTGGTTCAGTGGTGATTGACGCTGAACTTGGTAGGGAGGACCACGGTTCGATTCCCGCAACAGAACTGACCCCAAACTAGATTAAACTGGTGAAAGTAAAAAAAAAATCATGCCGTCATTTTGCCAAACTCGCCCGCCAATTGAAATAAATGCAAATAAATTGTGGTGTAACATGTGGATCAATATACATAAATTGTTGATAAGTTGATATCTAGAAAATAAAATAGTATATTTGATGGCAGATACTTGTTGCGTTGGATGTGTGGTAAGACTAGATGATAAGTGATTAAAAATGAGAATACTAGAGAGATAGTTAAAAAGATGGTGGAAACTAGGCTTAGGTGGTTTGGGCATGTAGAGAGAAGATCTGTAGATTATGTAGTAAGCAGGGTAGATTAAATAGATGGTAGTCAAATCACAAAAGACTGATGAAGACCTATAAAAAGTCAAAAACTATAAGAGAAACTATTAAGAAAGATCTAGAGATTAATGATTTGGATAGAAACATGGAAATATGGTATATGATAGAACAGTATGGTGTCGTTTGATCCTTCTAGCCGGCCCCACTTAGTGGGATAAGGCTTGACTGCTATTGATGATGGTAGATACTTGTTGCCGAATCTTTTAGTGAATTCTCCGGCCAACCTTTTTCGGCCAAACAGTCTAACAAGTGTCCATGTTACTAGAGCAGTTCTCCGGCCAACCTTTAGAAGGGAAAATAGACAACGTTTTTTATCTCTAACTACAGCAGTTCTGTCCTCAAGTAGGGTTAATTGTTTTTATGAAAAGCAATTATGATGTTGAACTGTATGCATTTCTTAAGGAAAATGATAAAGTTAATTTAGAAACTAACTCTAATTGTAAAAATATCGGGTAGCATGTATATACATACACTGCGTTGATAAGTTTATTACTTGAGAAGAATAGTATGCTTCACAATTGATCCTCGTTGTCGATTAAATTAGTGAGCTTTACAGTCTTACTTTTTCAATATTGGTCCATCTGTTGCTTATGAAAATGAACAAAATTGCATATTTCGGTTGTCTCAAAATAAAAAGGTTGAAAAAACTTGTCTAATTTTCATTTATATTTTCTTATAGGTTCTTTTGGATATTGAGTACCACCAGAATATGTTACTATCCCACCAAAAAGTGAATCCCAAGGAAGTTATAGTTGGATGGTAAGTCCAATTCTTTGAAACTTATTGTATAAATATAAAAATTCCTGTTGAACTTAAGTTAAAATTTTAAAGTTCTGTGAGGATAATTGATAAGTTTGGTTACTTCATGCAGGTATTCAACTGGTCTTGGAGTAACTGGTGGCAGTGCATTAATCCATGACTTTTATTCTCGAGAAGTATCCAACCCCATACATTTGACTGTCGATACAGGATTTGCAAATGGAGAGGGCACCATAAAAGCATATGTTTCAAACAATTTATCTCTTGGAGACCAGCAAATTGCTGCACAGTTTCAAGAAATTCCTTTGGATCTTCGTATGGTTGAAGCTGAAC
The DNA here is from genome assembly GCF_020283565.1 of Trifolium pratense. NCBI lineage: Eukaryota > Viridiplantae > Streptophyta > Magnoliopsida > Fabales > Fabaceae > Trifolium > Trifolium pratense. Next base: position 26,299,029 of record NC_060062.1, read on the forward strand.
GCATTGGATGTATGTATTGTTTGGATTTCATCTTTATTATATGTTTGTTTCTGTTTTTTTACAAGCTCTATTTGTTTTCTTCTATAAAATAGTTGCAGAGAAGTTATTTGCTTGCTTTCATCAACTCATTCAGGGATACATCCGAAGAGTGTAGTTCTTCAAATTTTCTTTTAATTGACCAATTGGTGATATTGCTCTAGGTTAGGTTTTTAAGAAAATCTTTCCTGATCAGAAGTATTTTGCAAGTGACTTGGTTTTAGCTCTTGCACACATAATCTAGATATCCTCGTACTTTGCCAAAAGAGCTAATCTAGACTCCCTTTTGCATCATCATATCCAAGAATGCCTGGCGTGTGAGGAAGAAATCGCAGGATCTTACTATCCGTATTACGATGTCCTGATTTATGATTCTATGATCCCTTTCTGAGCCTGGGCAGGATCTCGATTTTGACCACCTTGCCCGTGTGAAATGACGATTTCCTGAAAGCCTGGATGTTCATTTTCTTGTAAATAATGGGACTTAGATCATCTGCAGCCTTGGTTTTTGGATATGCACAAGGTGTACTGCAGTTGAAATCGGACATGTCATATTTTGTCGTTATATTTTAATCTTTTTCCACAAAAAAGTAAACTTTGATGGCTGAGAGAGATCATAATGATCCCGAGTAATATGTTTGTGTTGTTCCCATGTTCTTGGACCAGTTTTTGATGACAAGTATAATTACCTTTGGAATGAATCCCAAATTTATGACAATATACAGTGTTTTGTTAGAATGTGGTGCATTGCGTGGAATATAACTCACGTATTTTAGGACATTATATTTTATGGTATTTCAGATTGAAGTTCCTTTAGATTAAAATTAGATGTTTGGATTCCTGATGGTGTAAGAAGACATGTGGTCTCTTTTAAATCAGTTTTGAGTTGTTTTGCTGTATTCATGTTTTCTTCTTTGTTTTTTTCCCTTGGTTTTATTATAAGAATAATTTCATAGCCACCTTTCCTCTCTGTGTTCTCCTCTGTGTTAATAATTGTCATCGTGTATAGAAGATAGTGTCTTGTGTCTAGAGAGGAATGCCTCTTAGTTTAGATAGTGATCGAGTTCATGCAAAATAGGATGCATATAAATATCACATCTATAGTTAAGTTTTCTATTCATTGAGTCGTATTTATATACCATTTTATCATGGAAGAAAGCTATCAACAGTGTTTTTTTTTTACAATCAAAGCTATCATCAGTGTTGTATCAGTATAATTTGTGGCTTTGAGATGCCTATAATGGAACACAAATGTTCTTTGACCTGAATGATTAAAAGCCTGATTTGTGTTAACTTCTCGCATTTACAGTTGATAATCTGAAATCAACTTATGTTGATAAAATCCCATCTGAATTAGAAGGGATGGAAGCATCAATGACACATCTACTGGCTTTGATTGATGACACCTACAAATACGTTGATGATGTTGTGGTATGCTGCTGGGATTGCTTTTTCTATTCATTTTGCTATTTGTTTTGTTGTATTCAACTTTTTTCTCTCATGACAGGAAGGGCGTGTTGATCCAGACAACAAAATTGGGAAATGTATATCAGATGCTGTAGGTTCCCTCCCCAAAATCCCCTCCTCGGCTTTTCATAAGCTTGTGGATGACAGCTTGGAGGTAAATTTGGTTTTGGGATATGTTGTAGTGGACTGATATGAGAATAATTCTTTTGGCCGTCAAAACAGTTTCTTATATTCTTGGTTTATGAACACGTCTTCTAAGGGTTTTGGGGCTGACGAGTGTTTAATGATTTTCAGGATCATTTGCTCATGCTATACTTATCTAGCATCACAAGGACACAGCTCAGCCTGGCTGAAAAATTGAACACGGCTGCTCAGATTCTATGATTGTATCGTGAACAAATACAATTTTGCTTAGGGAAGTCGTCATTATGTGATATTTCCCGAAACTTGGAATATCAGTATTTTGTAATTTTTTAATACCAACATAATGCACTTTTAGGTAATTTTGGTTTTTTTGTTCGAGGTTGCTTTGTAGTGGTTCACGGACTTCACTTATGTAATATCTAATGTCATCTTTGAAAAATTAGGTTCCTTTTGTCTGCAATCTTTGGCTATGCAATGCTAAATAGTTATTCTCATCCTACACACTTTTCTGAATTATGCAACACATGAATAAGGATATGAGTTAATTTTGGTGGGATCTTAGAATGGATGCTAGAGTCTGACTCTGACCACTACTTAAGTACTTGTTGCTTTATTATAGGACAAAATCTTTGTATTGTTTGGGAAATATGATGACCTACTTCTTGGATCCTGTTTTTGTGAGTGCCGGAGTGCTTCACAAGTTTTTGTATGAATCAGAGAATGCAGGAAGCCGGGACAGTAGTCTAAAGAAGTTATGGATGGACCAACCTTTTTTTCTTTAGAAACCCTATTTGAAACTGGACACAAGAATGGCAGAAATGATCAACCCAGGGGCATGTCCAACCTAGCTATTTACAATTGAGTGCTTGAATAGGTTATCTTAGTACTCATTACTTATCACTTGTTTTTATATTTTCATCCTAAATATCCCATTAGCATTTCATCTGTCCAATTCAACAACTTATAGGTCTCACTAATAACTTTATATCTAACTAGACGGCTCCCCGTGCGTTGCACGGGTTCGGCGGAACGTAATTTGTATACCAATCATGGTTGTTATGTGCCGAGGTAATTAGTCATAAGCATATGCAAATTCCTTAGGGGATATCATTTATATACCAATCATGGATGCTATTAGCCGAAAAAGTTAGTCATGAACATGCGGAAATTAACAAAGGGGGACACCATTTACATCGCAATTGAAATTCCATATCCAAAGAACATCAAAATAAAGTACATACCCACGTGAAAAAGACATCAAAATGACTAAAATAAAATACATCACCATAACGCCAAATATATTTCAATCATCCATAACGCCAAATATATTTCAATCATGGATGATGTTAATCACAAAATAAATATCCAAAAATAACACATGGAAAACAAAATGATAGAGATAGGAATCATAAGTTATAAGTTATAACATGTCAATCTTCCTTATAACATGCAAGAACACCACAAAAGAAACTCTTTCCTTAGATTTTACAAATTTTTCTTCAAACTCTTAAGTTACTAACTTCATAGGAATCATCTTGAAATCCATCTAGCAACTCCCAAAAATACTATCTACTACAAATCTCTCACATTAAAGCAAGCTGGAAACTATGATTTTGAGAACCTGCACAAAAAAAGAAATCAATTTAAGCTTGTTGTATCACCACATAGGAAGAACATGTCGTGTGACCAAAATTAAAGCCAAACCACTAAACTATGTGCTAACAAAGTAATGTAGTACGCAATCTAATGTGTATTTAGACTATTAGATGACAAAATTTATATTCCTCTCAAATCTCAATATTAGTTAAGCACAACAATGACTACATTTGGCAAACTAATTTCTCTTGGGATGGAGTGGATTATAGATTAATGGAAAACCATATATGAAATTGCAAACAATATATATATATATATATATATATATATAAGAAATAAAAGGCTTACACTATGAACATTTATTTCAATTAGATAGGTTTGCATAATAAAAGCCTTATATATATACAGATCCAAAAAGCTAACAAACATTCCTATAATAACTAAAAAATTGAATACATATAAGTATATAACAAACCAAAAATGTAAAAGAGTAAAAGACCAACAAACCTTGTTTGTCAAGGGTCTTTTAGGAGGCTTGTAACTTTTCTGGGAAAGAAAGAAAAGTATGGCAACCAAATAGTTGCACACTATTGGTTAACACATTTTTGTGAGCATGCTTTCATGATACAATTGCATTTATCCCATCTGCACTGCACATGTATTAGTTATGCAAAAATTGTCACAAATGGCTTCAACATGCTGTCAAATGCACAGCTAAAAATAGAATGAGTGAAATTCTGGTAATGATATGTAAGCACTTTTATATAAATCCTAATTCATTATTCCTTAGTCACTAAAATGTAAACAAAACCACACAAATGAATAATTTCAATACTTTTATGATGCACATGACAACAATAAAATCTTAAAAATTAGGAAATTTCCTTCACAACAATTATAGTCAAACCCACCATTTATAAATCAGAGACGAAAATTTATGAATTATAATTTTTAATAGTGTATGACTTAAGGTGAAAATTCTAAAAGTGAATAATGGTTAGTCAAAAGAGGAGTACTCTAGCTATTGAGTTCAATATTTTTGAACAGAAATTGCAGAGTCGTCATTATCCCTTCGTTTTGTGCTCTGCGTTGCGACTTAAGGTGAAAATTCTAAAAGTGAATAATGGTTAGTCAAAAGAGTAATACTCTAGCTATTGAGTTCAATATTTTTGAACAGAAAGGGGTACCTTTGATGTCAGATTCTATTGCAGAGTCGTCATTATCCCTTCGTTTTGTGCTCTGCGTTGCGGTAAAATAAAAATGGTAAGTAATTTTCATGGAGATCTTAGTATACACCGGCTGAACTTATCTGCCAACTCTCATAACTTAGCTCAATTTCATGGAGATTTCAAACATGCAATTTCATAAGCTAAAGTATTGCCACAAATCATGAGTACAATAAAATTAAAATCAACATCTATAATTTTCAATAAAGTGTTGAAGGTATGCCTCACATAAACCATAAATTCCTTAGAGGCATGCACCTCACTACAGGAAACTGATTCAAAATATGGATAAACAAAAGAGTGCAGAAATACCAACAAAGTGGCACTTACCATGCCAAAAGAATCACATATAAAATAAAATCAGTTATGTGTGCACAAAAGAATCGGTTACAACAATTTTGATTTTTGAAATAAGAAAATTATAATTAATTAAAGAAAATTCAAATTTCAAAAACTAACCTCTTTGTTTCATTTACTTTGAATTGTGTTATTGAAAACCTTGGTTTCCACTATTGATGTTTGTTCGATAACATATATCAGCTAGAAAGACAAAACTACTAATCTAAATTAAATTAGCTCTAACCGATATCTGTCATCAAACATTATTGGTTTGGTTTGCTGATAGTATATTTGATTTTTTGTTACTAACTCATTTGATTAATGTACCATCATGACAGGTTCGACAGAAATGTTATCTCTTTTGCAAGCGCTAAAATTCAAACCTTTTTTGCTATAAAACAGAAAAACTTATGAGCCAGTCTAGTAAATTTGTTATCTCAATGATACATCTAGTATTGGACTGTTTCTACAAATGTGTTTCTTTAACTTAGTTACATACTTAAAGCATATCTAATGTAGTGATGTGACATGAGCTCAATTAAATGTGTTTTGGGGGGCATTTAGGAATGCATTAAATAAAGGATTAGTAGGTAACCAAATTAGGGTTAGAATGGATATGAAATCCTTACCTACGTCGGAGGCTGCCGCTGTTGTTGTGTGTGCTCCCTGTTCACCCATTCACGTCGCCAGGTATGCCAAAAGAAAGCGAGAAAGAAGAGCAATCTAAAAATGTATAAAAAAACAAAACCGCCTTATATTTAGCAAATTAGCAAAGTAAAATGGTTAGCAAATAATTTACAAAACCAAAACCGCAAAAATTGATCAACTTCTTAAAACCAAGTCTATTGCAAAAGATTCAAAAAAACAAACGATGATAGGAAAAAATTGATCAACTTTGGGAAAATAAGTCTGCATACTCTTGAATACATCACAAGAAACAGGTTAGAGCAATATAATAGTACCTCATCCTCAGTTTCTACCTGAATTCAAAAGATTCATCACATTAATACTCTTGAATACATCACAAGCCAGTGAAGATGTCAGTGTCACTTAACATATCCATGTTTTCCAGTTTTGGAAGTTGAAACTTCAACTATCTATGTCCAACACAAACAAACAAACAAACACCACAAAACATAAATCGTTAAAAATCAAAACTATTCAATTTTATCATTAGAATGCTTTCTGCAAAAATTAAAATAAATAAAAAACGAAAAACAGTTTGAAAGAGAGATGAGTTTATTGACATCCACGGAACTCCGGTACCAAGTCCTATAGCCATATCTGCTGCCCACTTTGAGTTTATTGACATCCAAACAAGTCATGCATACCTCTTGATAGTTTCCAATCCGTGTAACGGTTGGATCTGCAGAAACTAAAGCCGGTTCGGAGAGTTTTATTGCTCTGTGTAAATCCTTCAGATGACCCCATTACGGTTGCCTAAGCAATCCTGCACACAGAAGAAACAAAATTAAGAACCCTAATTAGGTCTGTAAAATACAAGTGAGTTCTTATTGGTTATGCCAAGTTTTGGAATCCTTTGTGTTTTACCATATTCATCAAGAGGTGCATCATAGTCATAGCTTGAAGCAATGAAAGGACCACCGACAGTTCTCCCAAAATTTGTTCCACCATGATATTGAAATAAACAAAATGAATGGCCAAGTTCAATATTTAAATACGGTGAACCCTACAAAGTTACACATTAAATTCAATAAATAATGAAGTTACCATGTAGTAATTGATAAATGATCCCCCTTTTGCATAAATCTTGCAATTGAAAATGCCAAGTCTTCAGCAGGTCGGTGAGGCACCGGACCTCCAAACTCGGCAAACCTGCAAGCATAGAAGAGGAACGGAGGCATTGTATAGTCAAGCTTATATTATATCTAGATTACATTTATCATATTCTTATGGAAACCTAAGAAATCAGAAACAAAGCATCAATACCAGCCAGTCCAAGCTTCTGTCCACATCTTTGGTTTGTAAGCCGTATTTGGAGAGAAATAATCACAATAGAAAGAAGCCATTGCAAGTGTTATCTGTACAACGTTTTACGTCGAAATTAGACGCTGAAATCCTAGGAAGCATAATAGACTGAATCCAGAATATAAATATTTTCTTAAAATGATAAAGTAAAAACTGATGACTTGTATGAATGTTCCTAAAATATCCTTTTGATGACTTCTCCATTGCAGTTCCACTGCAAGATGCCACATTAGAGGCAGGTTCTGTCATCCTGCATTTAAAAGACAAGAAAGTTGAGAATTTTCTACCAAAACAATATGATAGCAGATAATGATTAACAGGTAGCTACTCAGTTATCATTCCTTTGTTTGAAAAATTCATTTATGTATGTTAACACTAATTAAGCACTCCTCTAAAATCACACAATCATTTCATAATAGATGCAAGGTTAAGAACATAGAGCATAATAAGGAAAAACTTTGTAAATCAAGAACCATACATCTGAAATAAATTATGCAAACTATCTTTTGATATTGTCCACAGACGATTAAAAATCTCATTATCTAATATGCATTTCATACTAAGAAGTTCCTGAATATTTCCATACAAGTTTTTCCTAATTAAAAATTCCTCTAAAATCACACTATCATTGCATAATAGATACAATACCTTTGATGTTGTTGTGGCATGATCAGTTTGCAATAACAACTTATACCTGGATTTGAGTCTACAAAAAATGAATCTAAGCTCTGAAATTCACTATTAATTACACATACGATGAAACAAAAGCTGCAAAAAAAAAAATTAAAAAAAAACTTTGAAGAGAAAAACGAACCTTCTTCTGCTTGTCACCACCAGATTTGGCTGGCTTGGAGGAAGGTGGAGGTCTGAAGGAGCATTATTCTTCCATGGAGCCTGCAAAAATACAACACAGAGTACCAATTACAGAGATGAAAATTGACAAATTGAGAAAGATGAAATGTAGAAGATGAATTTGGAGATACATCACCATCCACCATAACCACCACACATCACCACCACCTCCAATCTTCAACCAAAAAAAAAAAGCAACGAAAAAATAAAAATAAAAATAAAAATAGTATAGAAACTAAGATCAAACCAGATGAACGAAGGAGCAAGAAACATCACCGTCGCCAAACACCGCCATGAAACGCCACCGGAACTCTCTATCACGGCCGGAACTCTCTCTTCCTCACCGGAACTTCCCTCCCCAGAAAATATTCTCACACTCGGCCACTCCCTCCCTCTGACGAGTGATTGATTTGTAGGTGGTGGTGTGGGTTGTGGTGGATGTTACGGTGATGGATGAGATGAGGCAGAGAGGAGGGAGAGAAGAGCGTACGAGAGAGAGAGAGAGGGGGAGAGAAGAGAGAGAAAAAAACTTGCCAAATGAAAAAAATTCTGACAGAGAGAAATATATACTTATGTGGGCTTCAATGCATGTGTTCCATTTGTTACCATTACTGAATGAATGGAAGCTTGTATGTGTCAAGATCTCATTTGTCTAGATGAAATGTCAAACTCAGCCAATTGTTTGGATAAACCATCAAATAAACCAGCCATCATACCAGCCAATTGTTTTGGAATACTTTAGGAGAGTGGTCCACACAAGATATTTGGCAAATAATTAGTGGATGAATGTAATTTGCTAAGCCTATAGATGTCTATTGCTAATTGGTCAATCCATTAGGGTTTTGCATTAGGGTTTCCAAGTTTATAATCTTTTATGTATATTATAGATTATAATCTATCAATACTAAATGTGCACTATGAGAGGATTTCTATAATATGCATCCTTAAGATTGAGCATCAAATCAAATAGTTACAATGATGAATGAGCCTCCATTGGAGGAGCCAAATAGTTATCTCCCTAATGAGTTTCAACCAAATATTCTCCTTAGGAGAGATACTACCAAAGACATGAGTGTCCACCATTGGAGTCGACAATGACAAAAGTTATAAGATAAACTCGTTTAAAAATTATCAATACATGCCAAAACTATCAACAAATAGGTCTCCATTTCCGACAGTGTGACAAGAGTTGAGTTCAGTAGAAGGAGTTAATGGCTAACCATGGTTCTAATCTTGACCGGGAATTATGTCCACTTTTAATGTTCGACAGTGTCTCAAACACATTTACCTTAGCTAGCTAGATCCCAACTAGCCCAAGAAACCAATGTAACAAAACAATAACAGCGTAAAAGTGGACGGAATGTTTGACTGTTGCTAATGGCCATGATCAACATATATAAATCGAACAATCACTGTTATTCTGTCTTTTTGTCATGACTCAAAAAAGCACATCCATAATATAAGGATCGTATATTATGTGTTTGTTGTATCTAACACTAGCTAACTAACATAAACCTATTCCAATTCTCTTTATTTAAGTGGTGCATGCAATAACCAATATGCAATATGATACCAAATACCATTAAGCCAAGTGCATGCTTAATCTAATTTTTAATAATTAATCTTCCGCATAGTAGGTAGTATTCTTAAAAAAGTAGCGACAAAAGTGGTGGAGACAATAAAGTAGTAAAAGACACGGAAGATAAGGAAAAAGGTTGTTTCTTTCATTCCATTTCTAGCATTGGACTTCTTAATCACTATCCTATAACAATGCACACTAAAACACCTTTTGTTTTCTTAGATTTAATTTCTTCTTTTCATGAAGCAAACAGTATGCACTTCTTAGATACTTGGACAATTACAAAAAGACATAGGAAGCTAGCTAAAGGTAAGGTTCTTTTGTCAAAACCCTTAGTTTTGTTCTTCAAATCATTCATATACCTTAATTATGTTATTTTTAAGTTAGGCTGCGAGAGATGCTTTAATGACTAAACCAACCTAACCAAAATACCAAAAATAAAGAATAATGGCAAGTGGCTCTCACAATTGTAGAAATAAATTTCACGTAAATGGTGAAATACTAATCAATTTAACAAAGGTTATAATAACATTGTTTGTGAGAGTGATTACTTGGAAGTTGTTGAATTGGCTAATGTTGGACGGGACAATTGCACATTTATGCTACGAACATCCTTCATATTATTGATGGTTTGCATGAGATTGGTAGCACTACACTAGCGCATGTTCTTAGCGAACAAAATATATGCGCAGATTTTATGGCAAAGGAGGGATTACATTCGAGGTGCTCTGCCCACTGAAATTGTCCACCGTCTGCTTTGGAACTTAGTTTCTATTTATTTCTTTTTTTATCTTTTTTCTCTGTTACTTTATAACACCACAAAAAAAAAAAAAAACTCATCAATTTCATCCAATAAACGATTAGTGATACATTTTGTTCATATGTAATTATTATAATATATATATTAGTGATAGTAACATTCAACAAACCAAATTTGATGCGCTTTCAGCATATCAGTCTAGGCTCTGCTTAATATGCACAAACAAAATTGTCTTGCATACAATTGTATTTTTCACTATTAGATCAGTAAGACACATCATATCTGGTGTGATTTATTGATTCAATGATAAAAACCAAATGTATACGTAATGAAGAGACATGTCATACTCGTGCACAATAGAATTGGCCCTCAATCTACTAACAAATTAATTCTTAGTTCTTTGTAGAATGTGGATAGCTGCTTAACATAACATACTCCCTCTAATTTTGAATAATATAAGGAACAAAACTTTAAGGTTACTAATTAAGAAACGAATAATTTCATTAATTTTCTAGGTGTATTTATAAAAATAATATTATTCTCCAAATTAAATATCTTTTCTAGAAAGTTGTTTCATAAGAATAAAATAATTTACGATAGTTCATAAGACCTAACTCAATTAATAATGTTGATATTATTATAATGAATATTTTTATTTGGGTTTTTACTCGGTTGTGTGTAAATAATGTCAAACTGTTTTAGGAATAAAAGTTAATTAAATGATATTTTAGGAATAAATAATGTTTATATTTTATATCATCAAACTGCTTTAAGATTTTACTTATAAAATATAATCAAATTTAAGATTTTAGGTTGCTTAATGCTTATTTTTAAAGTTTGAGTAACATGTAAACTCAACGGCTTCTGTCCAAAAGACGTAGAAGTTAGAGCAGGCAAGACAAACAAAACCTAGTATAATCCAATGCCATGTCAAGTTTCAAGAGACAAAAAATGACATTAGTGAATAGTTGAAGATCTTTGGGAATTGTAGAAAGTGCATGAAAGAATGTGGACTGTTTTTTTGTGATTACCGGTTGCCAATTTCTTTGTCCTAATTTAAGTACTGCCTCACTATTTAAAGGGATTATATGGGTCTTGTTAAGAATCCAAAAGCAGAAAAATTCTCTCAAATTTTGTGTAATTAATTTGTGATTAAGTTTAAAAAATGAATTAGATACATGAATTATGATAAAATATTTCATTTTTTGAATCACTAACATGTGCCCTAAAGAATTCATATAAGAGTTGAATGCATAAGTTCCAATAAAAAATATTTATTTTATTAATATGTGTTTTAAAGTCACATGTTAACATTCGGATTTGGACCCTCTCATGTTCTTTTGGTGCTGTCCTCTCTTTGTTTCTCATCTAAGGTGGTGATTCATAAAGAAGGAAAAGAAAATAGTTTTGAAAAGAGAAAAAAAATAATGAATAATTGAGATTGATGTTAAATGGAAACATGAGAGAAAGAGTATGAGATTATCGAAATCCGTTAACATTCTCCTTTAAATTTTACTAAAAGAGACTACAGGCTTATGAAACCAAAACAAAAATAATTGCACTTCATTAATATATATAAGTTCTGTCTATCACAAAATTATTTGAACATGCAAACCTTAACTACTCACTCATTATGGATAACTACTAAAAAAAACTGAGAGACATAATAAAAGTCCAATTTTTGCTTAGTAAATAATTATCATCACAATATACATTTAGTAAGTGGACTGGGCAATGGGCTTAGAGGTAAAATCAAACTAGCCCAATTAATATGAGAAAGGAAACAGACCCAAAACAATAAAACTCTAAACGTCCATTTGGCGAGATAAGGTCTAGGCGAGGTAAGCAATGACGGATGACGCCCCTAAGACGGATTTACTCACGATAACAAAATATCTTCATCCTTCCCTGCCTTAGCGATTAACTTGGGAATGAAGAAAACAACTCCTTGAAACTGTCATGGCTTGGAGACCAAGGTTTTATTCCTACTTCCACGCTGCATCACCGAAAAAGGCGCTGAAGACCGGATTTATAGGAACCCTAGCTTGGAGAAGAAGGCTTTAATGGTCTATAAATAGTTTCATATTTTCATCTGTAGATAGATCGAATTCTGACTTATAAAACTCTCAGGGTTGTTGGGATTGAACTGAGTGTAATCACACCATTTGATCAATAATACAAACCCCCTTGTTTTTTACCAGAACAGTAAGTAATTATCATTTATTTAAAATAAATAAATATGAAAAATACAATATTCTTCAACTTGGTCGACATATTCTATCGGTCAATAATAAGAAAAAATGAACATGAACCAAAACAAACAAAATGGGAAAAAAAAAAAAGAAGAGACACAAGATTGTCCCCCAAGTTTCATAATTGAAAATTAAATCAATATCATGAGTCTATACTATGACTGATGATATTTTTATAACACATGATCGATCGACTCTAGTCTTCAAATCATATTTCAAATACTTTTGTAGGGTATGACAAATCTAAGAAAACCAATTGCAAGTAAGTAAAACATCTATTCAAGAAGTAATACATGTTCATATGTGGATGCTTTTTATGTTTCAAATTTTTTTTAAAATTTAATTTCTTTTTATGACTTGTACTTTTAGGATACTCTTATAATTTTTCTAAACATTTTTCATTTTGTTTTATAAATTATCTAAATTTATTGAAAATGGTGTATTATCATATTATATTTTCTCAATTAATTTGCCAATTGATGTTATCATATTATCTTTTTAGAGTATACTAGTATATGAGATGAATTTTTTTTTCTCAACAGAATAGTTTTCATTCACAAAAGTTAAAAATTGAACTTATAACCATTTATTATATTTAAGAGGCATAAATCTCTTATCACATGAACCAATTTATCGTTATTCATACCCCTCAAACTTAAATATATATTTCTTTCTTCCTTAAAATGGGTGCATATTAAATATTAGAGAAATGATAATTCAACACAAAATACCGACAAAAATGTGTCAAAAATACGGTTTCAAAATTTTTAAATATTTTTTTGGCATCAATTTGCGTGCAACATGTATAAATAAGAACATGTCCATCTTTTGTCTATACTTTTTTGTGTCTAAATAACAGCTCTCTAAATATTAATTAAAAATATTTTGTCAGAGAATATATTTACCTCTGACCAAGTTCTTCATATTATTTTTAATGAATAATTACAACTACATGTTTCTTGTTTCACTGTTTTTGAATTCTTCCAATCAATTCTTTCTTTGATAAAATTCCTTAACCATTTTTTTTACGAAAGATTGCTCATAATATTTCATTAACTAAAATATGTTCGATACAAGATCACCTTAACCACTTAATTCAATCTTAAGTTATAATACTCCTTCACTTCAAAGAATAAAATACAAATTAATTATAACAACTTTAAACCATTTGTATATGAACTTTAGCGGACAACAACTTATTTTTAAAAACAAAATTTGTCTTAACTCACACGTCTTGATTGAATAATGGGATCAATCTTATATGTATGGTGTCAAAGCACTAAGCATAAAAGATAAGACATAAGACAATGAAAATTACACCAACATAGTAGAATAGTACAATCATGGGAGTAAGTGCACGCTTTACTGAAAAACACATTGTGTTGTGTCTTAGTATATGAACTCGAGGAAATTAAAAAACATTAAATCTAGTTTAACTTCAATTAGTGAAACTAATATAGTCTTTGTTCCAAGACCAAAACGTTGAACGATGTCTCCTTTTGAGAATATGAAACCGATCAAATCCACATATAATAGTGCCTCACATTCCCTAAATTCAAAGCAGACAGAACGTAGAATATATGAGATTTGTGTCAGTATTATAGATTACTCCATTCGATTGTTGAATAGTCTATGTATGATTTTACCTTTTATATACTTTAATTATGATATACACTTTCAAGTGGAAAATGTTATACATAGCGGATAAATCACAATCAATCGTATATATTTCACTTACGGGTTTGTAAATTTTAGAGAGTATATAGATTATTCAATAAATTTAAAAAATAGATTTTGTTTATAAATGTGACCAGAATGAGTACCTTATTCTATGCAAAAGTTTAAAGAATTTAGACAAAAAAGTCCCTGATTTAAATTAATTGCTTCAATGTAAAATGCTCCCTTCAAAATGCCCCGTCACCAAGGTAGACAGGCCACAATATCATTTAACACGATATTTCAACACATCTAAATGTGTTATTTGACGGATGATCTATTTTGTCAGTCTCACATACGTCAAAATAGATCATCCGTCAAATAGTACGGTTAGAGGTGTTGAAATATTGTATTAAATAATATTGTGGTTTGTCCACGTTAATGACAATATCATTTAACGCGATACTTCAACTCCTCTGTATGTGCTATTGAACATGGGACCACTAATAAGGAATATACCTGTCTACATTTTTTTTTATCTGCAAACCTAGCAAGCATGCTTCCATTGTGCCTTTATGTACTAGTATTATATAAATGCACACGGATTGAAATAAGTTTCATATAAGTGTTAAGTTCATCATAGTAAGAGAATCATTGTAACAAATACTAAAATTCTAAAAATACTGAAATATGGAAGAGAGCATGTCAGGCTTTTGCATGAGATCATCTGGAAGTAAAAGTGGGAGCAGCAGCAACAGCAGTGGCACAAAGTGTGGACGTTGGAATCCAACAACAGAACAAGTTAAACTTCTGACTGAACTTTTCAGAGCAGGGCTCAGAACTCCAAGCACTGATCAAATTCAAAAAATATCCAATCAACTTAGTTTTTATGGTAAGATTGAGAGCAAGAATGTGTTCTATTGGTTTCAAAATCATAAAGCTCGGGAAAGACAAAAACGTAGGAAGGTTTCTTTTGATTATGACAAGGATGTCTTCATTCATAGAGATCACAACTCTATCAATGCTTCAACACAAAGTAAGTTACAAATAATTTACTCATTTAGTTTTGTATTAGTATGTAATATATATGGTGACTTATGTACATGTTTGAAATCGCAGTGAATTTAACAAAAGTAATATTATAATGCTATTAAAAAAAATACTATGATTTTGTTAAAGCTTTTAAGGGTGTGTTTGTTCTATTAAAAAAAATAAGGAACCGAATTTGTTAATTTCAGTTGTACGGTGTTTGATTTTAAAGATGTTTGTGAAACTAGACAAATTGGGGCTAAGGGAAATTTTTGTTCCTCCACACGGTCGTGCACAAGTTGTTTAAAATATCAAAATAACTTTTTGTCCATCAAAGATTGTACATGTCAAAATGTATTCAATACCTTAAACCTTTATATATCCTGTGTTATTATGTTCAGTACTTACATTTTGAAGATCAAACCAGACCTTAAATGTAACTTTTGCCAAAATCAAAATTGCACACTTTGATTTTGTCAAACTAGATATCAATTTAAAATGCAGGAAAGATATAGTACTATTGCTACTAACTAAATAAGGGTGAAGTAAGTCCTTGAAAATTTTCTTATGCATGTTTATTCAATAACCATATGAAACTTCATTATAATAAGCTTGTGATGATGACTAATATGTCTATGATATTTCTTTTCTTTTCATATTGCAGGGTTTGTTGAGATGTACTCAGAGCCTGATAGGGTGATTGAGACTCTTGAGCTTTTTCCATTGAACTCATTTGGTGAATCAGAACCATCAGAGAAGCTGAATATGCATATAAATGAATGCATGGAAAATAATACAATGTTTGCATACACATGTACAATGGGAGAACAAATGGAGCATCCACCATTAGACTTGCGGTTGAGCTTTGTGTAAAAGAGACTCAAATCACTTTTTTGATTATATTACTGAAAAATGTTTAGGACTATCATGGATGTAGCTTTAAAATTAATATTTACCTAGTGATTAGCCTCTCATTAACGGAAATGTTATAATTAAATGCCTTGATATTTGACTACGAATCCTAGTTCAACCGACAGAAATGTCGAATCTCGATCCTTCAGTTTGTATGCATGAATTTCTAATGGCTTGTCATTTCATCTATATACCAAACAAAAATACCTTGATATTCTACCAACAATAAATAAATGGTTCAGGTAGTAAACGTCTTGAGCCCCTTAAATAGGTGGTGAAATGTTCGATTATTGGCAGCTGCGTATGGAAAGAATTCAGTTGAGAGGGGAAGAACTTACCTAATAATTATATGCTTCACTGATTTTCCGACAGAAATTAGTCATCCCAAACGACGGTGAAAATTCATATGACAAAAAAAAATGTCTTCATATTATATTGCATGCCTTATGTAATTTAGTATATTATATGTTGGATAAGATTGTATTTGGATATTGAATATAAAGAAGAATTGGGATTCTAATTATTGTTAAGAGTCCCACAACGGTTGCGAGATGGCCTGAATGAATGTTTATAAGTAAGAGACAATTTTCACTTTACAAATTGGTTTTGTAAGGATGAGTTAGACCCAATACTTATTTCAAAGATGGTATCAGAGCCTCTCCACGATCCGTTGGGCCACCTGTTATCAGGTTTCCGCTATCGGGCAACCCACCGTTTATATCCACGCACCAAGCCCAATAGTGCAGGGCGTGAGGGGTTTGTTAAGAAGTCACACATCAGTTGCGAGATGACCTGAATAAGTGTTTATATATCAGAGGCAATCTTCACCTTACAAGCCGGTTTTGTAAGGATGAGTTAGACCCAATACCCAATTCTAAGATGGTATCAGAGCCTCTCCACAATCTATTGGGCCACCTGTTATCAGGTTTCCGCTATCGGGCCACATACCGTTTATATCCACGCACCAAGCCTAATAATGTTGGGCGTGAGGGGGGTGTTAAGAGTCCCACATCGGTTGTGAGATGACCTGAATGAATGTTTATAATAAGCAAGAGACAATCCTCACTTTATATGTCTCACCTTAGAAAGCATTCTGGAAGATTACTTTAGTCTACATTACAAATTAGTCATACCTTGGGTTTACAAATCTTTGAATATCTTGAACCATATTCACACATATAAACAATATAATGTGTATACTTCAAAAACATTACTAGGTATCTATCTAAGTTGGGGAATGTCACATCTTGTTATTCACGACTTGATCCTAATTTTGTTTCGTAGAAAGAGGTAATTTGGATTAATTATGGAGATAAGTTGGGTTAACAGGGGTTGGCTTGGGACCTTGGAGTGTACTCCGATTTAGGTCTCAAGTTTGATTCCATTTGGTGTCAATTTCAGTGGTTAGTCCATACAGAAAAAAAATACTCTGACTTTAAATGAGGTCCCCGCAAATGGACGGTCAGATTGGTCCATTCGAATTAGTTGTCGGTCCTTGGACTAGATAACGATATTTTTTTTTTAAAAAAAAAAGTACTTTCACTAACGTTCACGTGAAATGAAGTTAGCAAGTCATGTGCAGGAGAAAAGAAAATGTGAAATAATCTTTTGAACATTTGTTATATTAGGGGCTGTTTGGTTTGGGGGTTTTGAAGGAGAAGAGACCGGTTCCTGCATAATATATACAATATTTTTGTCAATTGTGTTAAGCTCGCAGACATTTATGTGTGAATATTCTACTACGATGATATGCAAATTTTTTTTTTACGGTACCTATTTTTTTTTACAGTACCTCATTTAATCACATATCATGATGTTTCGTTTATAATATGAAGCAAATTATAACAAAAAGATTATGATAATTATCTCTGATATACTACTACTAATTCCATCTTTATTCTTTAACAACAATATATTAATTTAAATGCAGCACTACTCTTTTCTTTCACATTAAAAAACCTCAGCTTAAAAACACAATTGGATAAAGAATTGATCCTAAATTGGATAAACAATTGGAGAAATTTAGCTTAAATTAATCCTTAAATTGTTCATCCTCCTTTTATAACTGTTGGATTAATTTAAGGATCCAGTGAAACGTTATTAGCACTTGTATTATCAACAGTTACACAACAAACTTTTTTAATCCCCCATTCTTTCAAGCATGCCTCTAAACCCTTACCAATTGTTTCCCCCTTATGATATGAAATCAAATTAAAACTCAATATTTTTTTTATTGAACACCCACCCCTCATCAATGTAATGACAAGCTACAACCATGTAATTCAAATTTTGTACCGATGTCCAACAATCGGTGGTAAGAGAAACCATTTGTTTATTTGCAGACAATATGCTCTTTAACTTCTCTTTCTCATCATTATATAAAAGCATGCAATCTTTAGCAACAATGAAGAAGTCAAGCTTGTTTATAAATGTTATATTATTATTAATTATTAATATCAATACTACATGACATCTTCCATAATCAGAAATCAAAAATCACATGAGCAACTCTTGAGATGAGAGTAAATCGAAACAAAGAAGCTTGAGAGTAAATCATAAATAAAAAATAATAATAAGCTTGAGACGAAATCGAAACAAAAAGGTGTTTGGAGGGACGAGAACGGAGAAGCTTGAGGTGAGATTGTTGAGAGAAGCTCGCGCAGCGATTTTGTGGCTGAGAACAAAAGTATTGATGAGTTAGAGGTGCTTGTTGTTCTCCTTGTGTTGGAGTGATAACATTCATAGGAGGTAGAAGAGTCAGCTTGTGTGCTTATTGAAGTACAAAAGTATTTTTATATCGTATTCACGGGGAC
Organism: Trifolium pratense; assembly: GCF_020283565.1. Taxonomy (NCBI): domain Eukaryota; kingdom Viridiplantae; phylum Streptophyta; class Magnoliopsida; order Fabales; family Fabaceae; genus Trifolium; species Trifolium pratense. The sequence goes on from NC_060062.1 coordinate 26,317,679, forward strand.
TGATGCGATATCAGTGGCGTTCAACAATTAATATTGTTTTAAGTATAAGGCAAGTAGTTTGTTTATAAACATCCAAACTCACAACACATATAAATTCAGCAAGATATAACACAGAGACAAAGCTATTGGGATTAGATATTGTTAACTACTTTTCTAATGCAAACTCTTAATCGATTGTATACTTTTTAAATTTCAAATATGCTCTCACCTATCGTTCACATACGTGTCCGTGTCCAGAGCACGACAAGAGATCTAATGTATTCATCAACCCAATTCCTCGAGTCGTTAATCAATAAACTAGCATTGAGATTCGATAGTGTACGTGAATGTGAACCTAACACTATCCCTAGGAATTAGCATTCCACGTGTGAATTTATTTCGGTTCCTTTAAGTAAAAAGTCTATGTTTAGAGTTTTCTAAATCAAAATATCAATTTCGGAGTTTTATGTCAAAAAACATTAAGCACAGAAATAAACCATCAAACTCAAACTCAAAGGGTCTCCAATCCTCTTTTGTACTTAAAAAAAACACTCTACTCAAACAAGGTTTCATATTATATTTTTTAGTAAAAAAAAAATATATAGTCTATAAATTTTAGTTCAACCGATAATGTCAATATTGTTATGCTGAATATAATCATCCGAGTTCAATCAACTGACAATATTGATGTTGCTAAATTGAACATATTTACTTGGATTCAAATCCCAGAACTCTGTCTGTGTGAGTTTCAATTGTATTTGACATTTCGTCTATAAACACAAAAAAAATCATATATTTTGGTCGAAAAAAGAGTCCTTAAACATGATTTTCCATTAATTGGGCCCAACATGATTTGGGCTGATCGGGTGGGCTATATATACCGTTAAGTCAGTATAAAGCCCAAAAGCAAAAGAAAATAAATTCTTATTTCAATTGAAAGGGTTTAGGTGAGATCGGAATCACAAAGAAGTAATAAACAAAGAGAAACTTCGATTATTCATTCATCGATTCACAGAGAACAAAAATTAGGGTTTGAAATCAAAATCACAAGAACAATGGATGTGATAAAGACGCAACAAATTTCATGGAGAGCGATAGAGAAAGTTGTAGTTCACCCTTTAGTTTTGCTTAGCATAGTCGATAACTACAACAGAGTCGCCAAAGACACTCGCAAACGTGTCGTCGGTGTTTTGCTCGGTTCATCTTTCAAAGGCACCGTTGATATCACCAACAGCTATGCCGGTTCGTTTTTTCAATTTCAATTTTGCAATTTCAAATTTTCAATTTTCATTACAATAACAAAAACTAACTCAATTGTTGATTGCTTTGAACAGTTCCATTTGAAGAAGATGATAAGGATCCTAGCATTTGGTTTCTTGATCATAATTATCATGAATCAATGTTCTCTATGTTTAAGAGAATCAATGGTATGGAATGTTATTGTTATTTTAACTATTTTTCTGTTTTTAGGATTTCAAATTAGATGTAATTAAAGATATGTTTTTTTTTGTTATTGATCAATTTTTTTGTTTGTTGCAGCTAAGGAGCATGTTGTGGGGTGGTATAGTACTGGACCAAAATTGAGAGAAAACGACCTTGATATTCATGGTTTATTCAATGAGTATGTTTCTTAACCTTAAATCCACAATATGGCTGTGTTTCAATCTTGTGTTTATTATTGCAATTAGGAGCTTATGCTTTGGTGTATTTTCTTTTTTATAGCTATGACTCTATAAGTAGTATAGTTTTGTTGAGTGAGGTGTTTCTATTGTAGCATAGTTATATTCAAATGGAAAATTAAGAATAAGAACATGCGCATGACATTTACTTGTAACCTAAGAGTTAAGAATTGGTTGTAGACATGATATAACACAACATTATAGATCTATGATGTTAATAGCGGCGCTATAGAGGGATAGCATAGGCAGACCCCCCTACCTGCTATGCTATAGGTCCGCTTTCCGCTATTTGCAGGTGAATAGCATTTTCGTAGCAGCAGACCCCCTCCCCGCTATGCTATAGGTCCGCTATGTTATAGGTCTGCTTTCCGCTATTTGCAGGTGAATAGCGTTTCTACTACCCGCTATAAGCATTTTTGGGGTCGGCACTACGGGCCACTATCCGAGATTAACAACATAGTTATAGATGTTGTTTGTATACCTCTTAAAAGGTTAGTGTAGCATAGATGAGGATGTAGTGTTGGATGTGTGGTAAGACTAGACGGGATAGGATTAGAATTTAAAAATAACAACACTAAGGAGAGAGTTGCGGTAGCACCACCTATCGTAAAAAAGATTGTGGAAACTCGGCTTAGGTGACTTGGGCATTTACAGAGAAGACATGTAGGTTTTGTAGTAAGGAGAGTAGATCAGATGCAGGGTAGTCAATTCACTAGAGATAGAGGAAGACATATAAGAGAAACTATTAAGAAAGATCTAGAGATTAATGAGTTTGATACATATATGTTATATGATAGAACAGTATAGCGTTGTTTGATCCATGTAGCCGACCCCATTTTGTGGGATAAGACTTGGTTGTTGTTTGTATACCTCTTATTAACGTTCATATCAATTTTTGGGTTGTTGCAGCTATGTTCCAAATCCTGTTTTGGTTATAATTGATGTCGAACCTAAGGAGTTGGGAATTCCTACAAAAGCTTACTATGCTGTTGAAGAGGTTAAAGAGGTTGGACTGAAGTACCCTTTATCTTTCTTTGAAATTTTGTACTTGTGATTTTATTTATATTGCGTGTTGTCACAATCACTCTGCTTTATGTGATCAAAGCAGTTAGTGTTTGCTTGACACTTAATCGTTGAATGTAGGAACTGACAGTTGGTTTGTTTTGATTGTAGAATGCAACTCAGAAAAGCCAAAAGGTCTTTGTGCATGTGCAGTCGGAAATTGCTGCTCATGAAGTTGAGGAAATAGGTATGGGATGGAATGTGGAGCTGCTGGGTTTTCTTTTTGCTTTCTTTTTTTGGTTTAATTTTAATCTTTTTTAATTAATGCCGAATCTCTTTGAATCCTATCCACATGGTTCTTGTTAGTCTAAAAACTCTAAACATGTTATCTTATAAGTTTATTTTCTTCTTTCCCTTGTGCAGGAGTGGAACACTTGCTCAGAGATGTGAAGGATACAACCATTAGCACCCTTGCAACAGAGGTGCCTTTTGTTTATACTTTTTTTATACATTGATTCCATTCTAGTTGGTTTTGGTTTTGTTGTCCTTCCCCTAATGATGTATAAATTTCCGACAATGTCATGTAGGTAAGTGCAAAACTCACAGCCTTGAAGGGTTTGGATGCAAGACTCAAAGAGATAAGAAGTTATCTTGACCTTGTCATTGATGAAAAACTTCCCTTGAACCATGAGATCCTGTACCATTTGCAGGTTGGTTTCCATAATCTATGTAATTGATGATTCTCTTGTTAGACAAATGGTCCAGGAATTTACGTTGATATATTTTCTGCTTATCAACTTCACAGTGTTTAATTAAATTCAAAACTGGATTTTAAATCAGTCACTTGACTTTAGCGACTAAAATACTACTAATTACTTGAAAGGATCAGATTTGTGCTTCTTCAGTGTGTTTTTTTGGTGGGTTTACTCTATTATTGTGTTTCACCATGTCTTGTTTTATTTTGCTAGGACGTATTCAACCTGCTTCCAAATCTTAATGTCACTGATTTGATCAAGGCTTTTGCAGGTTAAGAATTTGACTTAATGTTAAATATGAATGTTATAGTGTTATGCAATTTCCTTTCTAGATTGTTGATCCGTGTCCTCATTGTGCAGTGAAAACGAATGATATGATGCTAGTAATATACCTGTCGTCTCTCATCAGAAGTGTAATTGCACTTCACAACTTGATTAACAACAAGGTGAGATTGCACTATTGAATCATGCATTGCTGCTAGTATTTGTTATTGGTGTCTCCCGATTTTGGATTTATATTTAGTAGTTGTTACTATATTGTTACAGTTACAATTTTAGAAATGTCAGCAAATTTTAACTTAGTACTCCTTCAGAGTGTTACCATGCTTTGTTTCTTGAGCTTCAGTTGAGTAATTTGGGTTGATTTGTTGAAATTGCTTTCAATTATGTTGAAGTTTAGTATATAGGCCATTGTTAAATGTGATATGCTTGTCAAGTGAAACATTTGAAACCATTAATGTGATTTATGTTTCTTAACATATGAATCATCATTTTAGATGCTCAACAAAGAACATGAAAGGGCTGAAGACTCAAAATCAGTGCCTGTACCTAGTACAGGAGGAAGTTGAGATTTGAGAGGCGTGTGATACTTGGAGTTCGAAGGGCACTGTTATTTAATATGATCAATACATGGGCCAAGCCAACTGACACCTTTCCGGCCACTCCTGAGTTTTTCTTCATGGTTTAATGAAATACATGTAATATGGCACAATGATCTTTTAACTCAAGGAATACATGTAACATTGCTTTCGCTCGTGATTCTATATTATGTATTTTAATTTTATTGCTGCTTTTTGTTTTTGATTATCTAGTAGCTTAACTCAACCGTTGAAGATAAATATATATTTTTTACTATTGTTAGTAGGATTCATATCTGAACTGATCTTTATTCTCATTGGTTTTGTTGATGCCTTGCATCTGCTGAACTGATAGCTTTCAACATGAGTTCGTTGTCAACTCCACTGAAATTTAATATTTGAAATCTTAACTGGAAATTAACTATTAGAATTTATACGCGGCCCACTCCTGTTCAAAAGAAGAATTTATACGCCCACTTTTAGCAATATTCACTTGCCATACATGCATGTTCATGCAATGTACGTTGCAGATTTATTTTATATGCATCAGTGACATTTTAGAAACAGGGATCCCAATGATCATGATGATTCTTTGATTTGTTTGTTTTAAAAATCAAGTTTTGCACTTCATAGCTAGCTAGCTATGCATATCACATGTAAGTTGGTGATTCACATTAATTTTGCCATTAGGTTACTTGATAAAAAAAAATCTATATTTCTTCTAAAAAGAAATTATAGTGCGTTACTATAATTATAGGTGTATAAAAGTTAAATCGTGTCATCCTTGCTTGACGACAACTATGAGCATGGTGTTACTTCACCAGCTCTTGATTGACAACTGTTGATTCATGAGAGCAGATCCTCTCCCGTGTACTTCTATTACAATTACAATTTTAACTGTGTTTTTTCTTAATAACATGGATGGCTGTGAGTACATTGGACCATGACACTAGTTTGAATTTGTTCTGGTATTTTCAAAATTTAAACCAAATATATAACTTTTCGATCAACTTTGGCGTATAAATAGAAATAAAGGGAGTATATCTAAGAACTATGTTTGGATTGATCAGGTAACAATACCCATTTAGGAAACACTTATCTCAACATCTTCAATGAGAAAATGAAAACCTTTTTGGTTTTACTTCTAAAGAAAAATCTTACATAAACTCTTACATGCACAAGTACAAGTCAGAAGTGCTAAAACTAAACTCAATCGTATAACACAAGATATGATGGATCTAAAACTAAAGAACAAAACTTGAATACATTTAATCCTCATATGAAACCGATTGTTCAAAATCAGCATCCATAATAACCCCATCCAAAACATGAACAACAATCTCATTTTTTCTAACATCAATTATTTCAGACCTAATCCTATTAACAACAAACATTCCATCAACATCTTTTGAAACATACAAAGGAAAACCAGACAAAGAATCATAAGACAAAACCTCACCAAACCTTAAATCAACCGAACATAGTGTACGAGGAACAGCAGAGAAACCCAACACACGACTCACAATTGCATATGTATCATTAAACTTGTCTTGTTTCAAACTATCATTGACATTCAAATGCAGATCACGTTTAAAGGCTTCCTCGGATGGAACAAAAACTGTAAAAGCAAGATCTTGTGGTAACATTTCAATCATCATTTCACCAAACTTTCCCAAGTTAAAATCTTGATAGGAAATTTTTCTAGATCTGGTAATTGGGTCAAACCCCATTTTCTGATTAGTCTTGTTTTGAGCTTCTGGAAGCTTGAAAAATGTTACAGTTATGATGAAAATGCAGCAAACGGTTACTAGAATGGTTACAAGAGCGATTGAATGCTTCAAGATAAGATGCTTCTTCATTTTGATTAAACCCAATAATCCACTATATGAATTGTTGCTAATCTTAAATATAAATTTGTGAAATTTTCAACTAGTTGTGATGGACAAGACCCAAAATTTGAGGTTGTAAAGGTGAAGACTTGAACTTGAAGAGTCAAAGGAAAAGAAACATAAAGTGGTGCAATACCCACTAAACATAAAGTGGTGCAATACCCACTAATGTCTAATAGGAAAATCTTAAAATACAAGAAACTGAGCTGAGATAACAATATTTTCATTCAAAATTGCTCCAATTTCATGAATGAACTTGATACTTTAAGCATTTTATATGTTTAAAATTTTAGTTTATTTTTTCAAAACATTTTATATTTTTATTTCTTAAAATTGGTGTTAATTTTACTTATTAACAAAGAAAAAATAGACTATTAAAGTGAACTTTTACAAAAAAAAAAAAATACTCTCTCCGGTCCTATATATAAGAAACACATTGAGAAAAACACACATACTAAGGAGACTTATTTTTTTATTAAAAATTCTAAAATGTTATGTGTTATTCTAAAACTAATCTTGGGAATGTGTATGTAATTAATACATAACATTGAAATAAGTTGCATTTTATACAATTTAATAAGGGTATATAAGGAATTATTTATTTAAAAAAGAATAAATTTAAAGAGTGTTTCTTATAAAAATGACAAAAAAAAAATTTCAAAGTGTTTCTTATATATAGGACCGGAGGGAGTAAATAAATTTGGTTACAAAGCTAAATGAAAAGACAAAAGAAAAAGCAAAAACTATGCTCTAAGGAACCGGGTACATACGGTAGATTCGGAGAGGAGCTCCAAGAGGTCGGGCGGAGGGGGGAAATGGATCAATCTAGTAGTGGGTGAGGGACACCAAGTTTAGCTAGAAAATTATTAATCCCTTCGTTAAGGTTGTGAACGATGTGAACCTACCAATGTTGATTGATAAGATTTTTATGTGGATCAAAGTAACATACATGTGAACTCATGCCACGCAAGTTGCGAGCTAGGAACACAAGAGATGAAGGTGGATGTCATATTGCGAGCTTCCATGGAAAGACGATAATTAGGAAAAGAAGCATTGGGGAAGTAAGAGTTATGATTATGCCCAGACCGCCAGATATCAGTAGCAAAGGTATTGGAATTAGCCGATGACAACCACGTCTTGAGCCAGTTGAATCGGAGGTTGAAAAGAAATTCCTAGAGGAGAGAACTTTTACAATTTTGAATACAATAAAAATGTCAAATAAGTATTTTATCTTATTTCTATGACTCACTTAAAAAATATATTTTCTCTTTATTAACAGTAAAATTATCAAAGATTTGATAAAAGTAGAAAAAGTTTTTACAAACTAAAGTGACTCTTTGTTATTAAAAAGTAGAGTTTAATTTATATGCACCGTCAGTGTAAAATTATTTTGCACATGCGTCCAATAATATATCGACACATCATGTATGGTAATTAAAAACACATGATGTGTCACATTCATTAAATGATGTGACAACGCGTCATTGAATGTATGTGTAAAAAAAAATTACACCGACGGTGCACAACAATTAAACTCTCATATTACATTAAGAATAGCTAAGGTGTTATGAATTTTGTAAGTAAATTATAAAATTTAATAATTTTGAACTTTTTGACCTACATATTAATCTCATATTTTTCAATGAACTAATTTCTTTATAGGATTCTACATATTTCATTGCAATATAATATTAAAAATTTAAATGGTAAATAACTTTTCGAGCAACTAATAGGGGTGAAATTTTGTTATTTTGAATTAAATAGACAATGGGTTGCTACACAATATGGGATGCACAAATCAAGACTAAAAGGGGGTTCAAGAAGCATTTAAGTGGTGTAGGCTGGGGGGAGGATATAGCATTTTATGGGTGTTAGAAGGACTGAAGGAGAAATTTTATCTTGCTTGCTGAAAACTTACTTTTGGTAGTAAAACTTTTGTTAGTTTTGTAATTTCATAAAAATTAATTTTATATATATATATATATATATATATATATATATATATATATATATATATATATATATATGTATATATGTAAGATAATTACACTTGAATGAAAGATAAACATGCAATAAATTGTGCCATTAACCATTTTTGGATGACAAAATCAAACATTTTAAACACTACATCTTAAAACATGAGATACCATATTGCTATACAAAGTTAATGTTGTCTTTCATTTTCCATGTAAAAATCAGCAAAGAGGTTTGCATCCTATAGATATGTTGCAACACACTAATATAGATTAGTTTGAATTTTTGTAAAATATTTTTTTTTTTAATCTAAAAATATATCTTTTTGAATTTGAAAGAATTTGTCTCTTTTTCATTCTAGATTGAACCAATCCTTTTGATCTTATTAAGAAATGAAGTATTTTGTGGTGATCATTCCATAAGACTTATCATTCATCTTCTCTATAGAAGTTTGAGTGTGCCACCATCCCTTTCATCTATATTCTTTCCATCTTTTATGTTTTCATCTTCATACAATTCCTTTATTGTTTTTTTTTGTTCTCACAATCCTGCCCTTTTATATTTCCTTGTCATTTTAATTCTATCTTCACTTTGTTATTTAAATCTAATTTCTCGAATCCATTTTTTTTAGAAAGTGTACCTAATTTTTCACATCAATGTCTATTTTTAAAATTTTAACCGTAATGATGACTCTTGTTTTGTAGCATATTATCTTCTTTTTTTTTTGTTGTGAAATCTATGTTTTTAATATATTAACTTAAATATTAGTAAAAAAAAAACTTAAATAATATAGTTGGAGTCGGAAAATCGGTGGCGGAGGGTACTTCCTCAGTCCCACCCTATAATGTCTTCGGGAAATTTTTTTCCTCCATCTCCGTCTCTACTAAAAAAAATTCTCGACTTCGAAGCTCCGAACAGATAATTCTCATAGGAAACTCGTTAACATATGTAAATTCACATCCCTATTTTAAAGTGAGATGAGCGACCGCTTGGATATGTCATCCATCTCTAAAATTCTTCGTCCATGTAAAGGTGTTAACCTTTTTTGTAGCAAATCTTACCTCTCGTTTTAAATACAAAAAAAAATTCATCAATAAAAACTAATGTTCTTAATTTAAATTTAAATTAAATATTATTAATTTTTTATTGACCATTTTTTTTATATTAAGATCCGAGGAAGTACCTTCACTAATAATTAGTAATAGACCCGTGTTATCGCACTAATCACTATTAACGTTTCGCCGATATTTTTAAAAGTTACACTTTACTAATTAAAATTAAAAAAAAAAATTTCTTATGTTAGATATATTTGATCAGTTATATGAATCATAGCATAATTTATCTCATGTAATAATAACGATAACAATTATCGGTATTCACTTAATTTTGTGCCATATCCAAACTTCATATACAACTAGACAATATTCTCACCGTCCATAACTTTTCAACAAAAAAATAAAGTTATTGAGCAACTAACTATTCTTTGGATTCGTCAAAAAAAAAAAAAACTATTCTTTGGATTAATAGTTGGTGAATATTGGCCTTGCAATTGACCAAAGTTATTGTGGTACGACCTTATCAATATAATGTGAAATAATTTATAGCCAATTGTTTTGCAGATACGTTTGGGGTTTAAATTTGTGATTCAGAATTGAAAGCTGCATTGGCTGAATATTGTAGATTCCAATCAAAGTGATGCACTTTCGTGGTCCATTATCAATTTCATTATTACCTCTCTCTATTCTATGAACCCACGCGGTTCATTGCATGAATACCTAGCACATTTGATGGGATACCTCTAAATTAATTAACCTAATGTTTTTTTGCCCTTAATGTTACTCATAGTGAATGCGATTATATTTGTCGGTATGGCCAATTCTTGCCATTGGGCTAGGGATATATACATGTGGGGATATGTTTAATTAAGCTCTATTTTTTTAACCCTAAGCAAGTAATTAATTGGCATTTGGATCATGTTCTACTTAGTACTTACTTTTAGTGTGTCACTTGTGATTTTAAGTTTTATAAATGTAACCGATGTGAAATTTCTTAACGTATTTCTTCGCATTTAATATTATTAGGTTTGAGGCGCGAATATAAATCGTAGATTATCCGATTTAAAAACTTGATAGTAGACGGCTTTTAAGGTGGATCCAACTCATTCTTATAAAATTGATTTTTAAAGTATGAATTATTTTTACTTTATAAATATATATTCAGTTAGCATCGATGTGAAACTTAACAAAAGTTGCATATTTAAAAATAATTAAGTGACAAATATTATATTTGAAAATTAAACAACTTAGTGATGTTGACAAGGTGGAATTGTGGAAATCTTGATATGATATAACGGATACCTTGTATACAATATCTCTAGCTATAGGAGAAATCCAATTTCTTGATGTCAAGTAGACAAGGTCATCAACAAAGAGAGAGTACATATCATTATAATATCAACATAAAACACATAATCAAACATAAGATATAACCAACATTAACGACCATTATGCTTGACAATGACTTATGCATATATCCTAATCATTAATTATCAAGTAACTCCCATACATGAATCCTTTCTAACTTTTGGTTGATATGGGTAGAGTCACTTGCTACGAACACGGTGTAGATATTATTAAAGATTTTTATAAACTAAACAAAACAAGGTGACATTTTATAACAATAAAACTCTAAAAAGAAATTGATAAAATATGATACAATTTGATTTATATTGTTAATTCATTTTATATATTTTTATGTATCAAGCTATGCAATAGCTCAAGGAATAGTAGACGGAAAATTGAGATAATTTTGTGGGGAAGAGGAATAGATAATAGAATTTTTTTTTTTTTTTAACGAAAAGATAATAGATATGTTGGCTACCTTCTTGTTAAAATCTTCAACTAATTTTAATGTATAAATGTACATATTATTAGAACTTGCTTTTATTTGCTTATAAAAAAAAGGTTAAATATGATTTTTAAAAATATTATATTTTTTTATATTATATTTTGAGTTCTTAAATATGATTTTTAAAAATAGACCTTACTTGGTCTCTAATGTGAAATTTTTGGTTGACTAAACCGACGAAAAACGCCACATAAGTTTCATAGAGTCATTTAATGGTTATTATTTGCGCATTCACGTCATTAAATAAGTTTGTGCGGTATCTATGTGACATTTTTCGTTCGTCCAATTAACTAAAATTTCACGGTATGAATGAATATTGAAAAGACAAAAATATAGAAATTAAAAATATAATAAAAAAATACATGTATTATTTTTAAAAATCCGCTAAAATATAGAGAATTAAAACGTATTTAATGAAAAAGAGTCATACATTTCAACCGGCCCACTTTCTACTAATAATAAAGATCCCAAAAATAAAAGTCAACGAAGTCCAATCTAAAATTGAAACGTGACATCTATATTTAAAAATAATATCATGTGAGGCAAGTGGAACAACTAGTTCTCTGCTCCAAAACTTTGTACATCTGAATTTGGTTCATATAAATCATCCACATAAAAGTATGAAATGACAACCAATATATATCAAGTGGTAAGGTGAGTAGTATCAAAATAAAAGTGTATGGAAAAATATATAATTCAACACGAGTCTTTGAACGTATAATACATGTGTTAATGTCAAAAGTGTATAGAAGGGAACAAGTTTAATCTTCTTCATTTCTTATATGTGAACTTGTATTTACTTTGTCGAGACAAAACATAGTCCCCCGATTGACTCTCATTATGGATTAGGGAAACTGATCTTTCTGATATTTGCATGTGTTTTGATCTTTCTAGGATGTTTTTAATTTGTTAGAGTATAATAATTTATGTTTCTATAAGCATAACTTGATTAGTAGGAATATTATTAACAGCAAGAAGTTGAATCAGTGCAATAATGCGTCTCGGAGACTCAATTGGAGTTGAAGGTCACCAATCCATCCACGGCTAATAAGAGCACTGAGAACATCCCTAGAACTAGTGTGGACAATATCTTTCGGGACACACAAAGTTGTGCACTTCCTTTAGTAGCACAAAGGGATATGCAAATTATAAGACAAACATGGGCATATAGACATTGCGGAGCAAGAACAAGAGTTTACAACAGTTATATCTAAGCAACAAAAAAAGAATAATAATAGAATAGCCAAAAGTGCAGATCAGCCTTACCACACTCGCTTCAAATGTGCCCCTCCTCACATGTCCCTATGAAATTGGAGAGGGTTTGGCAAACCGAAACTAGAGCTCTTTGTGAATTCCCTTTGCAGGTTTTTTTTTTTTTGGACTACTTTGATTTTGGTTACTTTTGGGATAAAGTCTAGCTCCCCATGTACATTTTTTATTTATTTATTTATATTATTATGAGCTATAAGTATAGGATGAGAGTGTTTAGATGTATCAACTTAGTTGGGATGCTACTCAATTTTTGATGTCTAGATGCTCTTAGCTTATCTAAATAAAATTAGTAGGAATATTGCATTTTATATGTAAGGTCGGAGTTCGAACTCAAGATCTCCCACTTATTCATTTCAAGAGATGAATTCTTAAGAATTAGAGAAAGAATAAAAAATAAGATGCACACATTCTTCTGTAAAATTGTTATGGAGAGAATCAGTGAGATATCTGTAATTTGAACTCAATCTTCTAGCTACATATAAAATACGATGTTCTAATTAACTGAGATAAATTTACAAGGAGAAGGCGAGTTTTCTATTAGAGCAATTGTGTGGAGTATTTTGACAAAACTTCTAACAATTTGGATGGATCAAATAAATGGGATAACAATTCTCTAATTTGAGTTCTTTGTACCTTTCTCATTGTATCTTCTATAAGGTCTAATTTTCCAATCTTATTTAAAAGTTCCAATAATATATGTATATTGGATTTTTAAGACAGTTATAGATTTCTCATTGTATATTAAGTTTTTAAGACAATTCTCTTGGATTGATTTTTAAGACAGTTCCAATTTCCTTTTTCTTTTCCCTTAGTTTATCCTTAACCAATCTCTTCATTATAGACAAGACTCTTTCTCCAATATTATCAATTTTGCTTAAAGTTACACAAATGATCATAGTATATATGAACCATTGATTTTTTTCACTTGTCAAACCATTTACAAGCCTTAGCTACTCAATCCTCAATCAAATCTCAAAAAATAACCTTCATTTTTTAGTGAGTTTAAATTGGACTTTGACCTTCTAAAATACAAATTAATAATACTACATATATTCCAATTTATAAATTACTTTACAATATCAACAAAATTTATTTTTACATTTAGTAAAGTTATATATTTTTTCGGTAGTCTCACATTGTAACATTTTTGGTAAAAAAAAAAGGTAAAATTAAATAATTGACAAGAAAATTCACAAATAAAACACAGATGATCAAAGAGAAGAGAAAATAAATAGTCAATATGAAAACATTAACAACATAATATATCATTACAAAATTAAAATCAAAAGCAGATAAAAAAAAAAACTAAAACAAACAACAATTATGTCACAATAAACCCCACATCCCCAAGAACACATCACACACTTGGAACCATACAATACAATTACAACAACAAAATCAGTAGTAGTTAACTTGTCCCCACCACAAAACAACACGTGTCATAACTGCCTAGTAGCATAAACCATAAACTCAGCATCATTCTCAAGCCCCGCCATAGTTTCTGGCGCCAAAACAACCTCTAAATCAACGGTCCCACTTCCATCTCTCCCCGGAAACGCCGAAATCTTACCGTCAAATTTATTCGCTTTCCCACTCCTAACTGCTAACGGTTTTCCCCAACCAAAATCATTATCGTACATTGGAAACCTCGGAGAACTACCCATTGTTATAGAACCACCATCAGGATTCCCCAATGGAAAACACCTTGGATTGTTCTCCCAATCCTCTACAAACTTCCTCACCATACCATTATCATGCGCCTTCACGTTTTTATTCAGCTGCTCCGCACACCACCGTATGTCTTTCGACATTACGTCTCCGGCGGAAGCGTAAGTTGGAACGCTCTGGATAGCATTTCCGAAATAAAATGATTCTAGCTCCGGTTTAACACGGTGTCTACAATTAACCGCCATTCTAAAAGTAGTTGTTTTGGATGGATGAAATTTCCTCGCGCGCGTGACTGCACGCCATAGTAACGCGCATAGAGATTGAAAAGATGAAATCTCAACCGTTTCTGTTTCTGTTACGGTAACCGTTTGTTGTTTTGAATTAACATTGGTTTTAAACCAATTTTCAATTAACGCCGCTACCTTACCGTTACCGTTTTCTTTATTGTTGTTGTTATTGTTATAGTGATCGTTCATGTGTTTCTGCATCAATTCAACGGCGTTGTTATTTTCCGTCCAGCGTCGGTTATTAGCTCTGGCTTTGAGTTTCTGAATTGCTTCTCTGCTGAAGCTAAATATTCTTTCTCGAATTGGAGCGTCGGCGTTGAATGTCACTACCGGACCTCCCTCCGGTAACCGGAGAACAGCGTTTGAGATTAAAACAGAGTCGCGACGGAAGCTTGGAGAATTTCTGATACATTTGTTTGCTCCTCTGCATAATTGTGCAAATGTATTGAAGAAATTCCAGAAGGAAGTACCGTCGGTGACAGCATGATTAACGGCACAGCCGATAAAAATACCGTCGGAAAGTTCAGTTACTTGAACGGCCATTATTGGAGAATAATGACCGCTGTAACTGACTTTCCGATCAAAAGTAAAAAATTCTTTGAAAGACTCATTGACATCCATGGTCGATAAAAGATCATGGATGTAGAGTTCAGTGGCAATGGCAGTGATAAAATCGACGCCAGCGTCGTTGCAGGTTATGTAAACATAACCGTCCGAGTCAGTGGTTAAACGACCGGCGAGAGGTGGAAAGATTGAGAGAGTTCTAGATAGAGCAGTTTTGATTATAGCAATTAGATTATGAAAGGGAATTGATGGTTTTGTGAAGAGACAACCTTTTTGGATGTAGTGACAAGAAAGCATAGGAAGATCTGAAACAGAGAGTTTAAGGTTTCCAATAGTGGATTTTTGGTCAGGGATTATAGTACATTTTGAGAACAAGGTAGGAGAAGAAGAAGGCATTGTTTGGTTTCTTTTGGTGTTTAATTGAAAAAGGGGAAATGAATAAAAGTGATTTTTTGTTCTTGTTCCTTTCTCTATCTCTCTCTCTATTCCTTTTTGTGGTCTTAAATTGGGAAGTGTAGAGTGAGGTGAGATGAGAAAAGAGGGTGGGAGTGTTCTAGTATTTATAAGAGTAGATGGTGTCTAGATTCATGCATCTTAATAGAGAAATGATATTTGTACAACTATTTTTTGACAACTTTTGAGATAATTTTCTCTCTCATACTCACATTATTTTTTTACTTTCTCTCTATTGCTTTGATTTTTGTGCCAACACCTACTTTTATTTGTAAATTTATCGTTGTCCCAAAAGTTGTCACTTAAATTGTTGTTCAAATAACACAACTCATCTTAATATGATGACAAAGCTGCTACTATTATTACTCCCTCCGGTCCTTTTTATAAGGAACACTTTGGGGAAAAAATTTGGTCCTTTTTATAAGAAACTTTGACCAATTTTCAAATATTTTAAATGCTTAATTTCACTTATGCCCTTATTTATTATGAGAAATAATATTAAAATTAAGTAAGTTAGTTGAATCAAAAGTAATTAAATAAAGGTATAGATGGAATAAGTTTAAATTTATAGGAGTATTAAATGAAGATAACTATTTACAATGTGTTTTCTTGGTCTGTGTGATTTTTTCAAAGTGTTCCTTATAATAAGGACCGGAGGGAGTATTATTTTTGTTTCATTTCTTTAATGCATTCATTTGGGAGATTTTAATTAATTAATATCTCATGCTTCAATCAAGTAGTAATAGTGAAGTGAATTATTTGGCGGTTGTTTTTTGATTGCTTGTTAAGTGGTATGTTAAATGTGAAATTTCGCAGAAAAGACAAAAAAAGGAGTTGATAAATTAACGTTTTAAGTTTTATTTGGATTAAAAGTATGTTTAGTGTTAGTTTATTGTCAAAAAAAAGTATGTTTAGTTTATAGAAGAAAGGGAGAGGAAAGAAAGGTAAGGAAAGGAGTTTGTTTGGTCAAAAATTAGTCACATGTTGTGATAAAAAATTGGGCACATGTTAAATTAGATGAGTATAATCTATTTTAACCCTTCTCTTACTAACAATTAATTATTGGTAGCTATACATCAATTTTATTTGTGTTTAGAGGTATAAGTTCATGTCAATATATATCTATATACTCTGTATTCAATTAGAGAGGTATTTATTAACTCTTATATTTGGGATTGAACTTTTGGGTCGGATTAAGTCTAATGACTCGTCCATCAATTCAATATCATATTTGTTGGTTTATATGAACACTCTATTATGATTTTATAAGTTATGTTTTATTTTTATCTTCTTTCACCCGCCTCAAGTTTATATTCATTGGGTGTCAAAGGTTTGTAGGTATATCTCCTTCATCCTCGTCATCTCTCAATTGGAATTCTGCCTCCACTTTCATTCACAAAGCATGACTTTTACCGATACCATTATGAATATGTTGTATTTATGAACATTTTGATTCGATGATCAAGTGAGATGATAAATTTTTATTTAGATACTTTACTCTTTAGCAAACGAATTTCAAGGCTATAAGGTGAAATCTTTTTAGTCAATTGAGTAAAACCTAATAAAATGAGAGGATCCACATATTTGCTTGGATACGCCATCAATGCGACTCCATAGCGTATGTGGACCTACCCCATTCCAAAACAGATAATATACAAAATACTTTAAATTTGGCATCCACTAAAAACAAATATTATGAAAAAATGATAACAAAAATTATATTGACATAATGGGACACTTGGAAGAGAAAGGATGGGTATTCTTGGTGGGCTAAAAGTAGATACGCATGAGATTGTGTTGCCATTGATATAATATAGGAAAGTAGAATGAACATTCAACACAAAGATTATTGTTTGGACTCTCAATGGAAAGTTAGATATAAAACTCACAAAAAGAGTGAAACCAAGAAGTACTTGAATAGTTGACTTAGATATGTTATGTAAATAGCAAAACAAGTATCCTAAATTCAAATAATAATCAAAGATGTGATACATATTTGGAGATATTACTAAGGATCTTCAAGATTTTTCCTTAAAATCTTAGGAGTATCACAAGCCCTCTAGTGGGGTGTGGTCTTCCTTGAAGGACACAATCCAATATCTGATCTGATTTGTCTTTTATTGAGCCTCTTTTTTAAATTTTCTCATTCCAAAATATCACTTCAATCCATGTCCTTTTCTTGGCCAAATTGCTTTTTTTAAGCAAAAAAAATATTAGTTCTTATTAATTTGGATTATGACAACTCATTCTAATTAAAGTATTGTTATTGAATACTATAAATATTGTTGTATTCACATACACGCACATGTTCTTTTTGTATTCACAATAGCCAGGCAATTGGTGTTTCTTTGAAGTTTCAACATTTGACAAAGCTCAAATTTAGAGAACAATTTTTACTATTTTAATAAAAAATAATTTCTTTAGTACAAATAAAAAATGAATTTTACATCAATAAAAACAGAGAAAAATATATATAATGTTTTCTTAAAAGTAATAAGATCACCTTTGAACGAGTTTATATTAGATGTAAATTTATAATAAATGTGATGAGTAATTCAATTGGTTGAACTAATTAAGTTAAGGGTTGTAAGTTCAGGGTTCAAGTTCTGATAAGATATAAAAAAAACTAACACAACAATTAATGGATTAACAATTTGCCATTATAAAGAAATGCAAATTTATACACAAGATGTTAATTTAAAAAAAAAAATACAGTAATTTTAAATTTTGATAATGAACATTTGATTGGCGTTACGCACATAAGAATTGAAATTAGTCTCGAGATTTTTTTAATACCAATCATAAGAATTTTTTTGTCAAGTAGCTTAGTGACTAGAAAATTCACCTTAATGATGAATAAGTGAAGTGTCTGAGATTCAAACCTCTACTCCTATACATATAGTGTGATGTTCATGTCAATTAAACTAAACTCACGGTTTTATTAAGAGATAATATAGAGCTAGTGAGACAAGTGTACAAATTAACAATATTGTACAAGATGGCAATTTGATTGGATTCCGCATGGGTTACAATAATGTACAAGTGTACACTAATTATTCGTCTTCTTCATTTGACAAAAGTTGTTAAATATTGTCAATCATTCAATCACAAGATAAGTTGAATTTACATGATTTTTAATTCAAATTACTACTCATTCGGACTAAATATTTATGTTTGAGTTTGGCTTCTGAAAATAAAAAAATAGTTTCGGTCCGTTTGATTCATTTATTTAAATGAGTTTGACCAAAAGTTTGTGTTTGGCAAATTGGCTTGTTTAAATTTTTTTGTTTACAATTAGTTGGGGACCGAACTCAGGACCTATAACATACTATCAAAATCCCTTACAACTAGATCAAACCTAGTGACTTGTTTAAATATTAAAATTTGAGTTTGGCATTTTTTTTAAATCTAGGGATGGCAATTTGACCCATACCCAGAGGGTACCCGCAAAAATTACCCACAACGGGTAGGGTAAAAACCCGCATTTTGGGTACGGGCACGGGTATGGGTAATTACCCGCAAAAATGAACGGGTATGGGTGCGGGTACGGGTACCTTAGTACCCACCCCGCCCCATACCCGCATAATATATATTTATTTATTTTATTTATATTATTATATTATAATATATGTAAATCAATTTAAAACAATACAACTCTACTAAACTATTACATATTTTTAATAAAAATATTTATTTATAACCTAATATAAAAATAATGTGAATATTTAACATAAATATGAACTTTAACATAAAGTTAGTAATAATTTTGGTTATAATTTTCATTAGTCAATATTAAAATCTTTGAAATTTTTTTAATTTTATTAAAATTATATGATATTTTATAATTGATCAATTTATTTTTAGTAAAAATGCGGGTAACGGGTACGGGTATGGGTACCTAGGTACCCATAGGGTATGGGGACGGGGGCAAAAGTTGTTACCCACGCGGGTATGGGGATGGGTACGGGTATTTTTTTAATCCGCGGGTATGGGGATGGGTACTATAGTACCCTACCCATACCCTACCCATTGCCATCCCTATTTAAATCCAATTATATCTTAATTTTTTAATTGTGCACATTTTTTATATTTTGATTACAAGAAACAAATATAAATTAATGGCTTTAATGCAGTTTTGATCCCCCTATTTTGAAAAATTTGAACTTTTGATCCCCCTATTTTAAAACTCAGCACTTTTGATCCCCCTATTTTAGTTTTTTGTTTGTTTTAGTCCCCCACCTCAATTTGGTCAAACTTTTGCTTATGTGTCATGCTCACTGATGACGTGACATTGTACATGTGGACAACTTGCTATGATGATGTCAGAAAAATTGGTGACACACAATATTTGACCTATAGAGATGCATGTTTTGCAATGAGATTTCTTAAAGATGATCGTGTTTACATCACTGCAATCAAGAAGCAAAAGATTGGGGCTCGTGACACTATCTAAGGAAATTGTTTGTCCACATGTACAATGCCACGTCATCAGTGAGCATGACACATAAGCAAAAGTTTGACCAAATTGAGGTGGGGGACTAAAAGTAACAAAAAACTAAAATAGGGGGATCAAAAGTGCTGAGTTTTAAAATAGGGGGATCAAAAGTTCAGATTTTTCAAAATAGGGGGATCAAAACTGCATTAAAGCCTAAATTAATTAACATTATCAAGTCCAAATTATTTTAACATAATTCTATAAACTACTCCTAGGCGTGAAATGGATGCGAGGTAAGAAGAATTTGAGTGGCAAAGTGTTGGAAAGTTCGGGAAAGTTCAAAACAAATAACGAGTTAAATGTACCATAATTTATATCTATGCCTTTTTTTAAAAAAATGACATTTACTAATGGAATTTATATCTATGCCTTTTTTAATAATACTAACTAAACTAAAACTCATAACTAACGAGTCCAATATTTATTTTTTATCACTATCATTATTTATTTTTTATGATTATATCAAATCATTAAAGATTTGTCGATTGTTAATTAGTTCAATGATGATTAACGTTGGACTTGATAAGAAAAACTATTGTTTGATTTTCTGCAATTACGATTGAAAAAGTACTGAAATCACTTGATTTCATAGTTGACCTCCAAATAGATTAGACAGTACAATTGATCGGATATTAAAGTAAGAAAAAACAAATCATTGAAGACTTATATATTGCATGTCCAAATAGTTCAACTCATTTATACCTACTCATCATTTATATTACATTTCATTCTATATAAAATATCTATCTTTTCTTAAAAAAATAATTTAATTTAATTTTGGTTTAATTACACTTTTAGTTCTTATCTTTATTTTAGGTTTTAAGTTAGTCCCTTATCTTTTAAAAGTTTCAAGTTAGTCCCTTATCTTTTCTGCAGGTTTCAAGTTAGTTATTCCCGTCAATTTTTTCACTATTACCGTTAAATTTGACACGTGTCATGTTTTCAAGTGTGGTTTATGTTTTCCACGTGTCCAAATTTAATGGTAATAGTGAAAATTTGATGGGAGGGACCAACATGAAACCTGCAGAAAAGATAAGAGACCAACTTGAAACTTTTAAAAAATAAGGGACCAACTTGAAACCTAAAATAAAGATAAGAGACCAAAAGTGCAATTAAACCTTTAATTTTTTATATAATTAAAATATTTGCTTAAGAAAATTAAAATATTTATATGATTTTTTTTTTTGGTTTCAGTATTTATATGATTTTTCATAGGAAATAAAATTAATAAGAAGCATAAATGTATTTACATTCTGTATGTGTGGGCTGTGATTCCTCAAACCAAAATTGGTCGGCTCCTTAGAATCTCAACTGTTTAGCTAATTCTGAACTGTCTCATATCCTTAAAATAAATACTAATAATGTAGTAGTACCTTAGGTTTGGGATAATCTGATTATTAGTTTCTTCAAACCAACTTATTGGAATCTCCCATAACCGCCATTCTGATTTGTCGGTTTGTGTCAGCATATAATATGCTACCCATATACTAAGTTGTTATGTGAGGAAGATTATCATTATTATTTCTATTTTTTTTAATGGAGAACGTTAAGACACATGTTAAGGAAGTAAATATAAAAATTATTTTTGGGAACTTGTGTATTTTTATTTTTACGCATTAAATTTCTTACATTATTAAATGCAGTATTTCTATATTAGGATACCTTATCATGTACCCTTAGGGCACATGTTAACATAACCTTTTTTTAATTTATAATATTGGTTAGCAAGATTCTTATTATAATATCATGTTTAACAATGTCAGGTATCATAAAAGAAAGTCTAAAATTAATATTGGTAAGATAATTTTTTTTCACGTTTAGGATATTAAATAACAAGTTTAAATTATAATTTTCTTATTAATATATTTAACTTGTGTTTGAAGTCACTGTTTAACATTTTTATTATTATTATTATTATTATTATTATTATTATTTATAATATATAGTTCTCAACTCTCAATACTTTAATGTGTTGATTTATATAAAGAAACAATAGCACATTTTGGTCTGTGGTATAGTTAATTGTTTGACTAAGAAAAATGTATTAATAATTGTTGCTTGATAATGAATTAAAAAAATAAAGGTGATAAGTAGAGTGATGCAATGTCTTGTGACACTATGGGACAGTAAGTTGGTGTGTGTGAGGGAGCTGTTTCTCATCCGAATTATGATCATCATGTATTAATTTTGGAATTTTCATTACAATGTATCTTGGAATGTGCCACGTGGCTAACAGTTCAGGACCAACCGTCAAGGTTCTATGGGTTCTATTGTGTGACACTGAACTTAACTGTTGCCAGGTGTTTGACAGTCGTAAACAACCTTCAAGAGAGGTTTACTTTGAGAAAAAAATGCATAGTTGAGCAAGATCCAAATAAAAGGTTAAATAAGTTTTTAGCAAATTATTAAAAAATAAATCGTATAAAAAAAATACTATTTATGTTATTTTGCACTCATGTTTAAGATGAACAAAATTCTTACCCTACGAAATTTTGGGACAAGCAGATAAAACAGTGCATAGGTTCAGGGACGATTATGCCGCCGGGCATGCCTGACACGTGCATGAGCTGACCCAATTTAATTTATTTTTTTTGTAATAAAAAAACATAAAAAAAGTAAAACTAAGAAGAGTATCGTACTTTCACTTTCTCAATCTCTTTCAGTCTCGCCGCTCTCAGGGGCGTAGCTACGTTGGAGTGAGGGGGTTCAATGAATTTATAAATTTGTTCATATATTTTGGTATATTTTAAACCTTGAACCCTCTGAAATTTAAATTTTGCACCCACCAAAGAAAACAAAACACAGAGAAGAGAAATGGAGAAGATGCAAACAAAAGAAATAAACAACTAATGTGCAGAAAGCTGCTAGAAAGAAAACGTAATGGAAAAAGAAGTGAGAGCGGCGGCAGCAGGAAGACGATGATATGGAGTAGTATTTTATTTAGGGTTTTTCTAACTAACCCATTTTGGACTTATTACTACCACATGGGCCGGTTGTTTTTATTTTTGACTGTAGGCCAATTGTTACGTGTTTATTTTATTTTCCTGGTACAAGGTTTGTG
This sequence comes from Trifolium pratense, assembly GCF_020283565.1. NCBI lineage: Eukaryota > Viridiplantae > Streptophyta > Magnoliopsida > Fabales > Fabaceae > Trifolium > Trifolium pratense. The sequence goes on from NC_060062.1 coordinate 26,340,521, forward strand.
TGCTATAATTACATTGAACACAATTACATTGCCTCCTAGTTTTATGTAGTGGCTATTGGTATGTTATATTTCATCCCTCTTATTTGACTATTTTTTATTGGTTTTTTCTAGTTTGTGTAGCATCTTATTTAGTTGAGCTTTAATTATATTGGAAACATGGCTATACTCTTGCATGTTGTTTCTTGTTTAAAAATTCCTTCCAAAATTAATATTGAAAAACAGGGTTTAAATATTTCTATTTTTGAAATTTGGGTTGATAAAATTCCTTCCAAAAATTTGCTCAGACTCTCTAACATTCCTGGAGTCGCAACCACTTAATTCTAACCTAATTATGACCGTCTATATCTTCGATTTATTCGAGTGTCGGTTATACGGGTAATGGGTAGAACAATTAGGTTTTATAAGTTAGATTGAAATTTTGTTGTCACATACCTCATACACAAGACAACAAAGGATAGAAAAACTAAATGAACAATAAAGAGGGTGAAATGCAGTTACTTTGTTTCAAATTTATAGATCCAAAGACAATAATAAATCAAATATATGAGAAGTAGAAACAAATAAATCTTTCGCACCTCCTTCGTCAACATATTACAAGCTTGTAAAATATAACATTTTCCTCCTCTATCAAAAGTAAATAAAAGTAAATAAAGTATAAGAGATTAAGAGATAGAGGGAGGGTTGAGAGGGAGAGAGTGAGAGAGGTGCTCGACATCGGAAAAAAATTCCTTCATAGTAATAATTTGGTCGGTTTCGGTTAACTAGAGATAGATTTTTAAACCCGTACCCACCCGTATACAACCCCGTTCATGATCGATTTTTCACAAATATTGACCATTGGCTCGACCTGCACCCGACCAAATGCTTCTATGTGTTAGCAGTTATTTCTGTTTCTAGTGTTGCGGATTTGTGTTCATCCCTAATTTTCAATCACAAACAACAACTAATTTAAAATCTAACATCTGTGAGCATTTTTTGGTTAAAAAGAAAAACATTTGTGAGCATTTTCTTTATTTTTTTTTATTTTTACCACCAGTTTAATCTGCTTCGGGGGGTCAGTTGTTCCAAGCATTTTTTTTACTTGTGAATTTTGTGAGGAATTATTTTTCGCCACAAATATTTTTAAATTTATTTACTCCCTCGGTTTTTTATAAGTGTCCGGTTTTATCAGATTTAACGTTTCTAATTAACTGTCTAATTTGTGTTTTAAGGATACGATTTGTCAATTATTCTTATCTTTTTCAATAATTTATATATATATATATATATATATATATATATATATATATATATATATATATATATATATATATATATATATATATATATATATATATATATATATATTTGAAAAACTAAATTTTTTTAGACAAAGTTTATTTTTTTTTAAAAAAAAGGTTTGTTTCTTTTTTTTTTTACGATAGGAAAGTTTGTTCCTTCCTTGGTATATTCAGATTTAAACAGAATTTGTTACCAATATTTTTTTTGTATAACAATAAATTTATTTGAAAGAGTGCAAAAAAATAGCAATTTATTAGTGAATTAAGATGAGGATATAATAGGAAGATAATGTGCAAAAATTAACTTTCTTAATTTGGTGTTATCATTCTAACTGGACACTTATAATAAAACAGAGGGAGTAGTAACTAGTGTCATTCTTGTAGTGAAAAATACAATATAAAACATTGGGTTGGTCTAATCATGTTGACTTGGGTCCTTGAAGTATGTTTCTCTCAAGATCTCAGATTCAATTCTCTCTGGTGCCAATTTTAGTAGATTAGTCCATACGGAGCAAAAAAGTTGGTCCTAAGGCCGGATACTGAGTTTTAAAAATAATAATAATAATTAAAGGTTTTGTGACACTCTTTATTCCAAAAATATTTAAAATTATAATAATAATTATAAATAAAATTTAAATAGGAGAATATATTAATTTAAAAAATAAGAGAATATATGAGAGATTTTTATAATTATGTCGTTTTTATTAATATTTCCAAAGGTTTTAGGGGGGAGAGAGAAAGAGATAGAGAGAGAGGTTGAGAACAGAGGCAATGTCATGGAATTATCTGCTTCTCTCATTTGTTGTAGGGTTCTCTCAATTGAACATAACATACACATACTAGATAATTATCTCTCTCTCAAATTTATAGATCCAAAAGACAATAATAATAAATTAAATATATGAGAAGTAGAAATAAATAAATCTTTCACACCATGTACCCAAAAAAAAAAATTCTTTCACACCTCCTTCATCAACATATAACATATTTCACACCTCTATCAAAGGTAGATAAAGTATAAGAGATTGAGAGAGAGAGAGAGGGGATGCGCTCGACATCGAAGAAAAAAAAACATCTTAGTAATAATTAGGTCGGTTTCAGTTAGCTATAGATAGATTTTTAAACCCGCGCCTGTCTATATGCAACCGTTCATGGTCGATTTTTTATAAATATTGACCATTGACTCGATCCACACTCGACCGAATGCTTCTATATGTTAGCGGTTATATATGTTTCGGGTGTTGAGGATTTGTAGCCCTAATTTTCAATCACAAATAACAACTAATTTTAAAATCAAACATTTGTGAGCATTTTTCTGTAACAAAAAACATTTTTGAGCTTTTTTTTATTTTTTACTTGTGAATTGTGAGGAATTATTTTTCGCTACAACTCTTTTTACATTAGTAACTAGTGTCATTCTTGTAGTGAAAAATACAATATAAAACACCAAGTTTCTCATTCTAGTAATGATAAAATAGCTTCAATCGAGTTTCTACTTTTTCCATACAACACTTTACCTAAATGTTTATGCAAGTAAACCCCTATTTCAATATTTCTGATTCACGAAGAAAATATTAATGATCACAATTACATCACGAGACTTCTATTAATTAGAGGTTTTATGACACTCTTTATTCCAAAAATATTTAAAATTATAAGTAAAATTTAAATAGGAGAATATATTAATTTAAAAAATAAGAGAATTCATGAGACATTTTTATAAGAGGAGTGCTAGCAACACACTCTTTAACGAAATTCAGACTCTTTTTCAAATAGAGGATGAAAAAGAGACCAATAATGTTCAATTGAGAGAACCCTAACAAATGAGAGAAGCAGATAAGTCCACTTCCCCTGTCCACGACATAATTAGAGGTTCTGAATTCAATTCTCAATTTCATTTTAAATAAATAAATAAAAAATCCTATCTGAGCAAATGTAAAAAATTAGTGTCCCCGTGAGCTTAGCTCAGTTGATAAAAATATCGCACTATATGTGTAGGAGTCCGAGTTCGAATCCGATATACTCCACTTATTCACATTTAAAGTGGATTTTCAAACCATTAAACTACTTGACAAAAAAAAATACTATTGGTAGATTTAATTTGTTAGAAGAAACCGCCGCAACAACTTCTCAATAGTTGTGACGTTCACCTAATTAAACCTGTAGAAATTATTGCAATAAACAAGCAGCGGCGGTTTATGTTCAAACCGTTGTAATATGTGTTTTGCCAATCTAAATAATGTTCTTATGGGTTCTCTGTTTGTTTGGATTTTTTTTTTAGTTTATAATGAGTTGAGATCAAACCCAGAACCTTTAACGTACTATCCAAACCTCTTACTACTAGAGTTTGTTTGATCAATCCTTAATCAAACACAATATTGACTCTATTCACTTAGTTTCAAATATCCAAATATTACCAATATAATATCATTTTATCCATCCATACATATATCAATAGAAGGACGAAGTTGAATAAAATTTTAGAACTTTGTCATTTTAAAATAATAGGAAAATGCTAGTTGTTAGTACACAATATATGTTAGAAGGTAGGAGAAAATACTAGTAGTCAAAAAATTAAGCTCCGAACCTCCTTCTTAACTTCTTCAACGTGTCAAATCCTAACATTTACCACGGGCCAGAATTTGCCACATGTTAAAACAACATGTAATTTAACGCTCTCAATCATTAATTTTAGATCAAACGGTTACACAATATTAAAATCAACTATAAATGATCTCAAACATCCATTACATATCAGACGGTTCATAGCAGTAACCGTGTCATGCAATTACCATTGAGTTACACCTTCGGAACTAACATGCTACCTTATCATCTTATTATGATGGAAGTGCATATACTCCTTACCACACAGACTCCTTTTTCTAAAGAGGGCCTTACCACATACTACATAATTATCTCATTCTCTCTCTGATCTCTCTCATCTGTATGATCTCCCATTTTTATTTCTCTTTACTCTCACTCTTATTTATTTTTTTCTTAATTAAGAGGCTACATGGCAATATGATCCAAATTACTTCCAAGAAAACTTAGTTTATTCCTTTGTCTTTCTCAATGGTAGTTGTAACGAATGGTAAGTGTTGTTGGCATGTTAGCTAGGTTTTATTTTTTCCTCTTATATAGGTAGCTAGGTTGGAGTGCATAGTCAACTGCAATATACATCAATGTTTTTGTTTGGCATAGATTCCCAACAATGATGTGCGCATCATGCATGCCATAGCTATTTTCTACTATATGATTCATATGACGATGAATGAATGTGTGACTTGAACTTGGTCATTTATAGACTATAGTCACAACTATACCCACCGGCTGGTGCAGTTAGAGCTAGAAATTCAAAGTCTAAAATAAAAAAAAATGCTAGGGTATACGTATGCATCATAATCTATAGCATTTATAAAATTATTACTAGTAGTATTATTTTTTTTGTGTCATTTCATGTGTTTGTCATTTATATGATTAAAAGATAAGATCAATTAATCATGCACGCATGCACCCTCCAAATGCATGCACACAATTTGTCTTTGTCTTGGTTTCAAATTTCAATTGTCTTGTAATTTAACGGTGTACATGCATTGCTATCCAAAAAAGCAGTGTACATGCATTAATTAATTACTCAATTGAAAGCTTGGTGAACGGGCAACACAATAATTTTTTTTGGGTGGGTTGGGGGCTTGGGGGGAGATGAACTTTGCCAAAAAAAATAAAATTAATTAGAACTTTAATTTGCCATGTTAAACCAATATGATTGAGATTAAGTAAAGGAATCTTGTCCCCTTGAAATAAAATATATAATGAAATTGATGGTGCTACTACTTAATGATTTTTTTGTAACACTAACTACTTAATGATTGTGATATTAATCCAAGTTTATTTTCTAGCTTGACACGTGACCAAATGTTTGTGAGCAACTAAAACAAACAACTGCTCCCTCGTTTTCAGTAGGGCCAACACAGAAGGTCTAAGGAACCTTGTTAAGGTACATACTCCCTCCGTCCCAAAATAGTGCAGGTATGCCAATGTACAATTTTGATCATTAATACTACTTTTGTCTCTAATTATAAGATCTTGTTTGATAAAAATATATTAGTCCTGTAAGTGTAGCTCAAATGGTAGCTATCAGGGACATTATTGGAGTGGTCGGGGTTTGAACCCCAAATTCTGCACTTCTCCACATTTAAATGTGTGAGAGTCTAGCCACTAGGTTGTGGCTACTTGACAAAAAAATGTACTATTTATTTACCTTGTTTTAACTGTATTTTTCTAATAATATATAAATGTAAATATTAGCATATAAGATCTTATTCAATTTGTTTTGATGAGTATTTTCAAAATATTAAATTTTTATAATGTTTACTAATAGACAATTAAAGATATTAGTGATCAAAATTGTACATTGGCGTACGTACAATGGTCAAATAGGGTCTTATAATTAGGGACGAAGATAGTATCTTTAATTGTCTATTAGTAAAAATTATAAAAACTTGATATTTTGAAAGGCAACGTTACTAAATTAAAAGGCATTAACCGAAAATCCACCCTTTTAATTAGGAATGATAACTTGGTCAAAAGGAATTTAATTAGTATAATATTATAACTTTAAAATAAATTAATAAAATCCAACAATAAATTCAATCAACTAACTTATTTGTTATAAGTTAAAAACTAACTTATAAGTTATTCGCTATAAACTAACTTATCAGTTATCCATTATTTTTTACCTAAGCATAATTCATCCACTCACTCAATAGACAACATATAATTCCCAATACTTATTGTATACAAAAAGTAGTAGTGATGAGAATTTTTATCTCTCATTGTTAAATAAGTTTATTTTTTATTTTTTTATAGATGAAAAGTCATTGAAAACTCACAAATATAAAGTAAACAAATAGAGGTTTGATTCCCATTCATAACGTCTGACTTAATAATTTTAACATTTCTACCAATTGAACCGTGAACAAATAAATTTGTTTATCTTAGTTTGTTAATTACTTTTTTGATTTTTTTTTATCATATGTATATTTGTGTGTATATAGTTGAATATCACTCATTTAATTAGTTAATACACTGCCCTACATTATTGAGTGCAGATTATTGTAACTTTTAGAGCGGGCCCAACTCAGTCCAGAGTATGAAATTTTGACTTTACACCCTACATTTATATTTTATACCCTCCAAAATAAAGGAACTACCCAAAACATAATTAATTTATTTTTGGTACATAGACGAAATCGCAAATTCATCATTAATTCACATACAAATGAAGGATTCGAATTTGAATCCCAATTATTACATCTGGTCTATAATTTATTTCTACCTTACTATAAAAAAAACTAATTTAATTCTACATCGCAAATATCAAAGATCCGAATTAAATTTTTTAAATGGTCCGATCCTTGCATGAACAAAGATACCGGTAAGGATATTTGTACACAATTTTTATTTTTAAAAAGATCTAATGAAATTTACAAAAATTTTAAAGTTTTATTTCTTCTTGTGAATCTCTATGGTACAAAATTTTTAATTGGTTAGGTGTTCATAGTCTGTTATTAAATTTATTTGCTGATCACATTTTATAATTTTGTAATGTTTATGTTTTTAGTAAAGAAGTTAGGACATGTTTACAAGTTAATTATTTGGTTGACTTGTTAGAGTATTCAGAAGAAAAAGAATATGATTTTTGCGCTAAAAAAACACATCAATGGAGATGTTGTTTGACAAGGTGAAGTTATAATTGTGGTGGTCGTTAAAGAGTAGAAAGAAAGGTTTCATTTATGATTTGAAATTGTGGTGATATAATCTCTTGTCTTGTTTGGGGTGTTTGAAAGTAAAAATGGAATGCATTCAAGAAGAGAGTCCAAAATCAAGAGGGGTACAAGATTAGGGTGAGCTTCTTCAATCCAAACCCAGTTGGGGTCGGTGTGGACCAAGGAAGCCAACATATGGGCTACCTTATTTGCATCTCTGCGTATATGCCTAAAGAACTTTTCTCTCCCGAGCCACCTCATTTCTTTTCTACCCCCCAAAAATCTCATTTTGCCCCTTGCGGTATAAAAATTTTTTGCCAACAAACTTCGGTTTATATAAACCGAAATTTTTAAACATGGAAAAAAAATTCGGTTTATATAAACCGAAATAACATATACCCCCAAAAAGAAGGAAAATTTATATGAAAATTCGTGTAGAGCTACATGTGGTAAATTTAGCATATCTCTCTGAATATAGGTCGTATGCTAATGATTTTTAATCCAGTGTAAAGAATACAAAATTTACAACAAGATTGACACCGGAATTATTAAATTTCATTAAGTATAGTATGAGAAAATCTACCTACAAGGTTGATAAAAGTTTCTATAAAATGTTGTAAAGATACCTGTGGTAAATGTATCATAGCTCTCTGAATATAAGTCGTATGCTAATGATTTTTAATCCAGTGTAAAGAAGACAAAATTTACTACAAGATTGACACCAGAATTGTTAAATTTCATTAAGTATAGTATGCGAAAAGCTACCTACAAGTTTGAGAAACATTTCTGCAAAATGTTGTAGAGATACCTGTGGTAAATTTATCTAACTCTCTGAATATAAGTCGTATGCTAATGATTTTTAATCCAGTGTAAAGAAGACAAAATTTAATACAATATTGACACCGGAATTGTTAAATTTCATTAAGTATAGTATGAGAAAATCTACCTACAAGTTTGAGAAAAGTTTATGCTCTGTTTCTGTACCAGTACCCATTATTTGGTCAAACTGAACAAATTGGATAGTTAACCCTCAAAACAAAAATTATATTTGTATTCTTGACACCCTAAGCTTTCCAACGAGTGGTTGTTTACTCAAATCGGACATCGTTTAGTATTTCAAATAAATTGTGGAAGTTGATGGTCTCATGCAGAATTTATGCAGGAAAGCTGAAAAAAAAATTGGAACACAATATTTCGGTTTATATAAACCGAAATTTTTTAGCATGACAAAAAATTCGGTTCGTATAAACCGAAATACCCCCAAGGGCAAAAACGGAAATTCAGGAGGTAGAAAAGAAATGAGGAGGGTCGGGAGAGAAACCATCATGCCTAAATGTATAAGTCCTAAACACAACTTTATTTTAATTCGCTTGGGGTAAAAATTTGGGTAAAGGAGGTTTGGAGTTATTTTATTTATTATTGTAATATTGTTGTACTTTTTTTTTTTGTTAGGTAGCCTTGTGGGTTTGAATCCCGGCTCTTGTATATAAAATGTTGATGTCCCTACCATACCAATTGAGCTAAGCTCACGAGGACTGATCTACATTTATTTTAATTAGGCACACATTTTACTTAACTTTATTTAATAATATCTTTTGTTGGTTTCTTAAAAAAAAAAAATTAACTCATCTCCCCCCAAAATCTCTAGAGAATTGGTATATGAATATAAGTCATTTTTTATAAATCCAATATTCAGTTTATTTGTAGTTGCCAAAACCAACTATTCACCCCAAACCCAACAATCTCTCCCTCACTCTTGAATCCAATTCAATCTCTACGTTAAGTGTAGAGCCATCAAAATGGGCTAGCCTGAATGGGCTAGCGCGCCAAGCCTGATTTTTTTCCGGGCTCGGACCTTGAAAATCCTAGCCCGAATTATTTCAGGGAATTTTAGCCCTGCCCGATAAAGGCCGATTAAAATATGGGCTAGCCCGAATGGACCACGGGCGGCCCGCAAGCCCAAAAAAATTAAAATAAAAAAAAAATCAAAATTAAAAATAAATATAAATAATTTGTTTCGGATGATTTGAACTTAGCTCGTAATATAAATTATAAGACACCTCCGCTACTTAAGTAGCAGATGAGTAAAAATAAGGCACCCGAGAAACTCGTAGGTAGCGGATAAGTTACAATAGGACGCGCGAGAAACTCGTACGTGGTGGTTGAGTAAAAATAGGGCGCGCGAGAAACTCATAAGTAGCGGATGAGTAAAAAAAGGGCGCGCAAGAAACTTATAAGTAGCGGATGACTAAAAATAGGGCGCGCGAAAAAGTCGTAGGTAGCAGATGAGTAAAAATATGACACGCAAGAAACTCGTAAGTAGCGGATGAGTAAAAATATAGGGCGCGAGAAACTCATAGGTAGCGGATGAGTAACAATAGGGCGCGCGAGAAACTCGTAGGTAGCAGATGAGTAAAATTAGGGCGAATGAGAAACTCATAGATAGCGGATGAGTAAAAATACGGCGCGCGAGAATTATTATTATTATTATTATTATTATTATTATTATATATATATATATATATAAAAGTATCGGATGAGTAATAATAGGACGCGCGAAAATTATTGATCATATTTATAATGTTGAGTTTGAGCATTAAATGTAAAATAAAAAAATAAACCGGGCGGCCCGAAAGCCCGACAACCCGTACCGAGCCGGGCTCGGGCACTAATTTTGGTAGCCCGTTTTTTATCCGGGCTTTTTATCCCGGCCCGATGAAGCCCGAAGCCTGACCGGGCCGGCCTGAATTTGGTCGGGCCGCCTGTAACAACCCCCGGGCCCCATCATGGCGATCCCGGTGCTACAATTGGTAGTGGGAATGGATTGAACATGTACTTGAACCCCAGGGTACATGGTTCGATTCCCACGGAAGGCAAAAACTCCACTAGAGAGGAGGGTGGAGAAGGTCGTGAGGTAAAGCACCGGGATCGCCATGATGGGGCCCGGAGGCTGTTACAAAAAAAGGCGCCTTTTTTTACAATTGGTAGTGGGAATGGATTGAACACGTATTTGAACCTCAGGGTACGTGGTTCGATTCCCACGGAAGGCAAAAACTCTACTAGTGAGGGGGGTAGAGAAGATCGTGAGGTGACAGCCGGGATTGCCTACTAAATACGTAGAAAAGGGGCCCGGGCTGTTACACCGCCCGTTTTGACAGCTCTAGTCAAGTGTTTCCTTCGCATCATATTCATATACTCCCTCCGTCCAAAAATATAAGCAAAAAGGAATCAAAGAATCTTGATGTATTTGATTAAAGATTTGGATCAAATACATTCACTTTTGTTGATCACTTTTTGCTTATATTTTGAGACGGAGGGATAACTTGCATAGTCGTTACAACCAATAAAACACGCCTCTTAACTATTACAGTAATGTGAGCAAGCAACAATGGTTTAATGATTCAAGATCAACAAAATATCTTGACGCACTTTTTTCTTACAATATCGTAATACTCTTTAGCAAATATATTCGACATTTTTTTTTAGTCAGATAGCCTAGTTGTTAGAAATTTCATTTTAAAATGGATACATGAGGTAACCGAAATTCGAACCACAATCCCTACATATAAAATACGATGTCATTTACCAACTGAGCTAAATTTATTGAGACATATATTCGACATTTAACTTTAATTCATACTCAATATAAAATAAAATTAATAGTAGTTGAGATTGTGATTAAAGTAAGGTGAGTAATAACATGAGAGAATTGCCAAAACATGATCCAAACCCCATAAATTTCTCTTTTATTATGATTATGATTATGATTATGATTATGATTATCTTGAAAAGCACACATCTCAAGAAGAAACTGTTAAGTAAGAGAGTCTCCCGGCGACCTCATGCTCTTTCCCGATTATAACAATGCAATTTATGCAAATTGAAGTACGTACGGTAGCATATTCTTGTCAACTAGGGGCAAAATAGTCAATTCACACCCTCGTAACAACGTTAAGTCGTTAACGTTATTTCCTTTCCCAAACGCAACGTTGACACGGAAACAAAACAATGCATCATGTGCTACAACTACAAACTGTGAAATTCAAAACTACCCAATTCCTCAACCGACAAATTCACTCTCATTTTCTCTCTTAAATCTTATAGTACCATGATTTCATAAGAAAAAAAAAAACATCATCATCAAATTGTTTTTTTTTTTTAAATTTTATTTTATTTTAGTTTCTCGAGAAAAAATATAACATGTCTGACGCTTTGATCAATGGATTGGCTGGAGCTGGTGGAGGGATCATTGCTCAACTTATCACATACCCTCTTCAAACTGTATGATTTTGGTTTCAAAGTTTGATTCTTTTCTCAATTGGGTTTCTTAATATGTGAAAAAATTTGAATTTTTTTGGTGTGATCTATAGGTAAACACTCGTCAACAAACCAATCGTGATCCGAAGGGCAAGAAGAATTTAGGGACTTTCCAGCAAATGTGTCAGGTTTCTGATTTTTCAGCAAAGATCATGTGATTGTTTTGTTGGTTTTTCATTTTGTGTTTTGTTTTGTTGGTTTGATTTAATTTGGTCTTGTAAACAAAGAAAAAAAAATGGAAACTTGATATTGGGTTTTTTGGAGTGAAGGAAAAATTGGTATTTTCTTATATTTTGTTGTTACTTTTGTGATATTGGAATTGGCATTGCTATTTAGTAAGAAAGATTTACACAAGAAACAGAAGAATCCATAAAAATAGAGAATTTGACCAATCAGAAATTGGCTAACCATAGAGTGGTTATAATTTGTACTAAGTGTTAAATGTTGCTACAAAGGATTCTTCATTCTTCTCTTTCTTGCAAAGAAATTTCTTACTAAATAGCATTTTCCTATTGGAATTAGTTGATTAGTGATTGTGGTTATGGGAATGCATTGTGTAGGTTGTGAAACATGAGGGGTGGGAGCGATTGTATGGAGGCTTGACACCATCACTTGTCGGTACAGCTACATCTCAGGTGAGCTAATTTCAACTGATTTTTTTGGTGATATGTTGGTTTTTGAGTAAATCAACATTTTAGTCCTTGAAATTGTAAGTCTCAGCCAATTCAGTTCTTCAAAGTTGCGAAAAGACAGTTTTTTAGTCTCTTAAATTGAACAATGTTGGTCAATTCAATCATTTTTTCAAATTTAGCATCACAAATTTAAAGGTTCTATGTTTGTATGGATGCAGCAAGTCAATACGGAGTATATAGTTTTTTCGTTGGTTTAGATGAATGTTTATTAAAGAGATATTTTGATGGAGAGACTAAATTGATTGACGTTCTCTAATTTAAAGAACTAATTTGTTTATTTTCGTAAACTTGAGGGCAAAATGCTGATTTACTCATTGGCTTTTATGTCTCAGATTGCCCCTTCTTAACTTTGTAATCATACGATGTGTTTTGTGTTTTTGATTTCTTGATATTTCGCATTTGGTTGTTGAAGGAGTGAGGAAACTATAATTATGCAGTACTTGTATCTGATTTCTTATGTTTTGAGCATATTCACACTTTTTTGTTTGTTTGCTAAGAACAAGATTGATACGGTGTAGGTTCTTGTAAAGCTTAAAGCTTTACTCATGCCGAATATCCATAGTGCCTTTGACTCCACCAAGTTAATGAGACAAATTTGAAAATAACAAAAAACAAGTTTCCTATTGAATTATACAGATAATTCTAGATATTGAATTTGTTTTTTATGTTGGACAGTCTGTGATATTACTCTTTTTTCTTTCTTAGATCAAAATGAATTGAAGTTATATAAGTAATGGATCCTGATTGATGGATTTTCTAACAACCTGTTCAATTTTTTGTATAAGTTTCCACTTATATAATTTCTGCAATTTTATGGTACAGGGTGTTTACTATTATTTCTATCAAATATTCAGGAACCGAGCTGAAGCAGCAGCACTAGAGAAGAAAATGCTAGGCACCGGTGATGGTTCAGTTGGAATGCTTTCCTCACTTGTTGTTGCTGCGTTATCTGGGTAAATTTTTTTACTTTGAAAGTAAAGATAAATTAATCAAATTACTCACATGGTATGACTCAAATTACTCGATAAATCTTTCATGCAGCTGCGTTAACGTGCTCTTGACAAATCCCATATGGCTAGTTGTTACTCGCATGCAGGTGATTACCATTAGTTGATTTTCACCTCCATTAAAATAGGATATAAACAAGTCTTACATTCATTTTTTGTATTTATTTTTCCCCTAAAAGGTGTGTTTTTTTTTACTGTGCAGACACATAGAAAAGAGTCGAAGAGAGCCCTCACTGATCCACGGTTGTCAGATGCCATTAAACAATCAACACTTTCTACTATTGAGCCTCGTGCTTATGGAACTAGTCATGTGGTAGGTAAAGTCTATCTTTATTGATAGCCTCCATATCCATAACCTTATTATAAAATAATTACTAGTATGGCATAATCGATGGCAGTCTTGTTAAGTTTTGCTAGTTGGCTTGTTACCAACGACGATTTTTGGTGACTTAACCTTATAGCCATAGATTCAAGACTCTTGCTTAGTGTGCTAAATTCTGTATCATTATCGATCAGAATATGTGTTTTTAAAGTATTTCAATGAATTGATCGATAATTCATAATTATAATGTTTTCCTTATCATACACCGAATTTTTATATAAGTTCTCTTTATAAGTATAATAAGATTCTCGTACATATTTGCAGATTCAAGAAGTTTATGATGAAGCTGGTGTTTTAGGTTTCTGGAAGGGCGTGTTACCAACATTAGTCATGGTACGTTGGTAAATGGTAGTGAATTTTTTTCACGCTAAGGGATTTTTCATGATTGGTTGTTACCTATCTCAGGTTAGCAATCCTTCCATACAGTTCATGCTGTATGAAACCTTGTTGGCGAAGTTGAAAAGAGGACGTGCTAGTAATAGCGTAACTGCAATAGAGGTATTTTCTCATTTCACTCACATATTTTCTATTATGTTAGTTTTAAAATTTTCACAACATTGCCAGACTAAATATTGTTTTGTGTAACTAGATATTTCTTCTCGGAGCTATCGCTAAGCTTGGAGCTACGGTGGTGACCTATCCTCTTCTTGTTGTCAAGGTATATCATACCAGTTTTTTGCATTGTGGTGGCTCTATCTGGCTATATGAAATCATAATCTTAGCAGCATAAAAAAAAGATGAGCAATTAAATATAGGCTTAACTATACATTTGGTCCCTTACGTTTATTTTAGGTTTCAATTTGGTCCCTTACGTTTAAAAAGTATCAATTTGGTCCCTTACGTTTATTTTAGGTTTCAAGTTAGTCCTTTCCGTCAATTTTGTCACATGTGGCAGTCAATTTGCATACGTGGAGTGACACGTGGCACTTAGACACGCTGACACGTGTACTGTTCAAACGGTGTTAGTGACAAAACTAACGGAAAGGACTAACTTGAAACTGAAAATAAACGTAAGGGACCAAATTGATACTTTTTAAACGTAAGGGACCAAATTGAAACCTAAAATAAACGTAAGGGACCAAATGTGTAGTTAAGCCTTAAATATAATAACTCTTAATCCAGAGGTCAAGGATAATGGTAGAAATTAGAAACTACAATTGGGCGTGGTCATTTTTTTTGCTAGTCGGCAGGTGACTATGGATTAGTATTCAAAGAAGGGAGTATGGATCGTTTTGAACATCCGATAAATGAAACCAAGAAATTATCTGAATACAATTTTGGGATTAAAATTGCTAGAATATGCCATGAATTTGCCTCTTGGTATTATCTAGGACTTATAACATCAATATGGTAATGATGCTAGATGGAACTTTGAAATGTTGGAATGATGATTATTTATGCATTACTTGAAAATAATGAATTATTTGTTTTTATGATACATGTGTCCAATACTGTTAGTAATTTGTTAAATGTTTTTGACAAAATATAAACGGCGGTCATGATAGGGATTTGGGTATTACTGGGTTCCAAGTCCCATATCCATTAGTATGGCTCGGTGGAGTATTTAAGTAGCTTGGTTCTTCCCCCTGATACTAGCTTTTAAGGAAGGGTTCCCCAAGTGCTTGAATACATATACACTGGTATCAAAGCCTGGTTGTCGATGGCTCAAAACGGGCTACAGAGATGACCATAGAGGTCGAGTAAAGCGTCGTAGAATGCAGCTTCCGAAACATTAACTCTCACATACATTGCTATAATAAGGACTTGGGTTTAATGGCGTGTCCAAGTCCCACATCGAGTAGTATAGGATGCTTGGTGGAGTATTTAAGTGGTTTGGTTCTTCCCCCTTGATATCTAGTTTTTAAGGGAGGGTTTCCCAAGTACTTGAATACTTGTCAGTTTATTTAGTATAGGATACTTGAATACTTCTTGTTATTTGTTCATATACTCAATAGTCAATAATCAATATGTCTCGTTTCTTAAATCCATCGTGTGTCAGCATATCCTTCTTGTTTGTGATGTAGTTGTTCATTATTCTTAGGACTGAACGGACGAGAGGAATTGACAAACTCACAAAAGTAGATAAGGAATGTACAGTCCAACATATTGTTCTGAATCTGTTACTTTTGTTGCTATTGCAGGCAAGGCTTCAAGCTAGGCAGGTTAACAATGGAGACAAGAGACACCATTATAAAGGTTTAACTTGTGACAATCTTTTCTTACATACCACGCAATTGCTGCGTGTTTTATCTGTACTTCTGGTTTTCCAAAAGTGATGTTATGAGCCTGCATTGCTCGAGTTAGATGTCATGTGTCCATCTAGGACTAAATTGAAATAATAAATAAACTTTTTAAAACTATGATTTTCAATCGAAATGCTCAAGCACAATTCTGTAGTGCTATTGATAATAAAATGCAGTGTTTTAAATCACGAGTCTTAAAACCTCAATTAATACAAGGCTCATCAATATTGGTCCATGGAACTCAAAGGTTCGAGAGCTTTAAGGTGAGCTAAGTTTGATTGTATAAAACAAATGCTCATTTGAAGCTCTTCAATCAGTATAGTCGTGAGACGACTTAATTAGTATGTGGTTGCTTACAAAACTTAAACGCGGTGGCTACGGTTTTTCGGTTTTGTCTTCCTTATATGATTGCTCTTTGGACCTTAAAATTGTCAGGGTGGTAGTCTAGTGCACATGAAGTATTCAACTATGCATGTTAACTACAAAAGAAGTATTGCAACAGAAAATTACATTTCTTAAATTTGTTTTAACGTTTTCATTTCTTTATCAGTTTAGTTCCAAATGAACATGTAGTTTTTGCATCAATATGCTGATGTCATTGATATGGCTATGTCAACATAAGGAAATATGTTGAATCCATGTTTTTCTTGCCCTTAATAATTTGGGCAGTGTTAAGTAATATACATGAAGCATTAACACGAACACTGATACCGACACATAGACAACAATGATAATTTAAAAATATACAAGTGATTGTATATTTGTATATAACTCTGTAAGTGTCATTGTGTGTATCGGTGTCGGGTCAGTGTCGTAGACACTCGTAACTACATATAGGTTCAATGAAGACATTCTTTTTTTTTTTTTGGTCAGGTAGCCCAGTGGCTAGTGGCTACAATTTCAACATTAAGGTGAATAGGTGGAGTGTCTGGGGTTCAAACTCTAGCTCCTGCATATAAAATGTGATGTCCCTACCAACTGAGCTAAGCTCATGGGATTTAGCTCATGGGACAGATTCAATGAAGACATCCTAGTGAAAAATAACATCATAAAATTCATGTGGGGACTAGTTCAAAACTCTAGTGATTTAGGATTTAGGGATAAACAATTTTTGTATTCCATATTATTTCTCGATTCCACTCTGAAGTGACATGTTCTTCAAATTCAGGTACATGGGATGCTATTATTAAGATGATCCAGTATGAAGGTTTTAATGGATTTTACAAAGGCATGGGAACCAAAATTGTACAAAGTGTTCTAGCTGCAGCTGTTTTGTTTATGGTGAAAGAAGAACTAGTTAATCAGACTCGTTTCTTGCTTTCCAAGCCAAAGCTTGTGTGATTGGAAAATCACTTATTTTTAGTTTTCCACAGATTGATAATTCAAGAACCATCTGCATTTGGCATATTCAATTTAATCATGGGAAATTGATTGTGGTATTGGAAAGCTTGTATAACTCATTTAATAGGAGATTATAATATGGCTTTAAACTTTATTATGATTTAAGACACGTTTTCAAATGGAAAGATGTGTTTAAACTTTATATTTGTAGTCCTATTGAAAGTTGTAGTACTATTTTTTATCGGAAAAAGGGTAAACAGGGACCTGGGACAATGGTTAAGGATACAAAAATCGTAATATAATATTGAAAGTAGTACTTTTCATTGAAATTTTAAAAATGAAACTTTTCTACTAAATTTTTTTGCTTTTGTTTTCGTAACTTTTTTTTCTTCGGTTTTTCACCACCAGTTTAATGTGGTTCGCGGGTCAGTTTTGGCATCAAGTGTTCCTGTAACTTTTGTTTCCTTAGCCATTTCTCGTATAAAATATAAATCCATGTTCACTATATGAAAATTGGGCAAAGTCTAATGTGTTAGGTCTTGCACCATACACAATAGTGAGAGTGGTTAGAAGATAAAAGGAAAAGAGGTTGTCTACCATACACAACTTATATGACTGTGTTCATGTTAGAAAAAGCCTGTGGTATTTTTTGTTGAATCAAATTGTATATTCATAATCCTATTGATCATAGCCAATTTCTATGTAGTCATCAAATGAATATTTGTTTTTTCCACTCAGGTTAACCAACGCACTACAGATTTCCATCTCCGATCAATTTTTTCTCTAGAGGAATCTCAACCATCAACTTCTTTTTTGTAGCATATTGTTCAATTAAAACTAGTACCAGGTCCAAAGTTGCTTTGGAGGATATGTTTCATCTTTGGAGTTTTTACTCTACTGAACCAACTTTGTCATCTAAAAAATCATAACTTAAGTCAATGATAACAATAATAAAGAATGACAATTACAAAAGGAAAAAAGAGAAACTATAGAGGACAGTGTGCCTTGAAGGACACTCAAGAAAATCAAAAGGATGAAGAATGTCACTAACAATACTACCAATCCTACTATGAATAATTTTGAAGTTATTCTGCAGCAACAAAACAAGATACAATGTTAACCTTCCTTGTAACCACACTACAAACTTAACTATTTGGCAAAATAGAAGTGGATATATATCTAATTTATAAAGTCACTTACAATTTGACTATTTAAGCAGTATGAGGAGAACTTTGTTGTAGATTTAGCTTTAATAAAATCAACATTATTTCTCTGAACTAAGCAAATCTGTAGAAATACAAGTACACCAAAGTTTGATGTTAGAATTCCCATAAAATTATAATCCAACATCACACACAAAAGTCATTATCATTGTTGCTTCTTTTAACATTTTCCTCTTTCTAACTATGAAATAAAACCATCGAATACCACAAGTATAGCAGCCACATTAGTCCAAACATTACAAATAAAGTTCACTCACATACAGACACAGTCGCCTATCATTAACTACAATAGGATAATTAAAGAAATAACATGAGTTAACTCTAAAGGTTTGGTTTGGTCTAGTGGTAAAAATACATGTCTTGAATTCGAGAGGTTCTGGGTTCGAGCCCTGCTAGTATCTTTGTAAGCGTTTTTTGAGCCTAAAGTCCTCTGTGCCTTGGACTGGGACACCATCCCCTCACCCTAAATTTCCCTTATCATCTAAAAAAGAAATAACATGAGTTGATATACTAGTTTTGCAACATAGAAACTTCCATTGATTTAAATTATCCTTCTATGACACTGTCAACACCTTTCTTCAAGTACTTTTAATTTGTTTTTATGGTGCCGTCTAAGGCGAGGGAGCTGTTAAGTCCCTCACCGGTGGACCACTAATATTTTATCATTGGATATAATCAATGACTTAGATCTATTAAAATTAAAAAAGAGAACATGAACTATTGTTCACACACAATCCAACCATAACCATAAATAATCATCTTCCAACCAGGGACGGATCCAGGAATCTATAAAACGGGGGCCGGAATAACTAAATAATAAATATTAAATAAATAATAATTATAATAGTATTTAAATATACTCAATAAAAAATAAAAAAATACATCATATTGTTTATCTAAATTGTACACGACATTGCTCTATATCATAAAATTCATCAACAACTAAATTTGTATTAAAATTTTTAGCAATTCTTCTCTCGGTGTAAGTAATCACATAACTAGTTTGAAATTCATTTTCTATCTTGTTTCTCAACCTATTTTTCACAATCTTCATAGCATAAAATAATATCTCACTTGTAGCAAACAATCAGAACTAACTTAATTGAATTTAGACTTTAGTAGTGTATAATATATTATCAAAATATTTTAAAGTAAATTATTACAATTACTATGTTGTGGGTACATGTTTTGCACCAAACGGTAGTTACTAATTATCTTTAAACACATCTCTCAAATATCAATTTATGTGTACATATGTATCAAGAACAAGTATATGAAAAAAAAAAATACGACAAGAGGGGGGGGCCTCAGCCCCTACTTGCCCCCCCTTATGTTCGTCCCTGCTTCCAACATTGATTCTTCAATCTATCTCCAGAGAACCCAACAAAACCGAGACATTCATCTTCAACCACAAACCCAATTTCTAGTGAATTAGAAAATTCCCAGAAATCCCAAAAATGGTGATTTTTTGAATTTAACAGAGAAAAAATATAGGGTTTTCAAATAGAAATCGGAGACTAAAAAATAAGAGAAACAAGAAGGATTATGGGAAGTGTGAGAGAAGGACGAATGAATTTTGTTTTGTTTTCCTTAATTTATGGGAGATGTCAATGTCTTCGAGAGAGAAAACAATGAGGAAATTTTTAAAAAAGTGATTTGCTTAAACAATCAAAATTTCAGAATGTTTTGTTGAGATGATTTATTAGAAAAGAAATTTCTGGGTTTGTGGAATTGTTGTTGAAGATGAGTTTGTGGTTGTTAGTTTTAAGATTAAATAAAATAATGAGTTTAATTGTATGTGAATAATTATACATGTTCTTTGTTTAATATTAATAAATTTAAGTCATTGATTACAACTAATGGTATAACTTTACTGTCCACCTGTGAGGGACTTAATAGCTCCCTTATCTTAGACGTCACCCATATTTATATACCACACACGAAACATTGCGAGAAGAAAATGCTAAACGAACCATCACGAGAGCCAATGTAAAAGCAATGTAGAACCATCACGAGAATATAATGATTATAATAATATTATTTTATTAAAATTTGGTAAAAAAAAAACAAAAATGACCCCAATTTAAATAGTACTCCCTCCGTCCCGAATTATAAGAGAAAATAAAAAAATCACACTTATTAAGAAAAAGTAAAACATGAGAATTTGAAATATGTTTTTGTGGGTTTTCCTTGGAATAAGTTGCATAGGAAGATGTAAAAATAATTTTTATTGGTTGTTGTTTATTGAGAAAAGGGTAGAGAGAGAAAATTAAATGCAATTTGCATTTAATTTTATGAGAATAAGGGAAAAACATTTTTGAAAATGATTTTCTCCCTTATAATTTGGGACAAAAAAAATGGGCTTTTTTCCTTATAATTTGGGACGGAGGGAGTATGTGTCAAAAAACAGGATAGAAAGGGAATTTTACATTATCTATCTTTATTAGATTTATTATGGGTATGTTTGTTACAGATTAAAAAAATTGTGATTTTTTTATGTAAAATAATTTAGAAAATAATTTTTAGAAATTTTATAAAAAAGTGATTTTATTTTGTGTTTGTTTTTTATAGTAAGAATGACTAAATTAATCTTTAGTTTGTTTGGATATAATGTAAAAGAGATTTTTTTATTATAAAATATGTTTCACCCTTTATTTTATTTTTTTTGGTTTACGATGTTGACAATGAGGATCGAACCTAGGACTTCATGCATACAACTCAAACCCTTCACCACTATACCAAACTTAGTGACTTTAAGTTTCACCCTTTAACATTTATTTTTTCTCATCTAAAAAAAATCTATTATTTGAAAAGCTACTCTTAACAGCTTATTATTTTTAATCTGTTTTTTGATTATTTTTAAAATTCTAATTTTTTAAAAAAAATTTTAAAAAAATCTATAACAAACAGATGCAAAATATTCAAAAGTGATTATTTTTATTAAATTTTTTTTTCTAAAATAAGCTATAACAAAATACGATTTTTTTTTTAAGATTTTATTTAATCTATAACAATATATAAAAAGGATAGGTGAGTTTGGGATGAACTTTTCAATATACCTATTTTACCCTTGACTTAGTTTCACAACTTCCATTAACTAATCAATTTAAAAAATAAATTCAAATCATAAAAATGTGAATAAGTGGCAAATGGATTGCCTATATATGAATGATTATCAACTTAATACTACATCTATACTATATAAAAAATAATACAAATATTTTTGGTGTCGATTTTTCATAATACCAACAATATCCTTATTTTTTTAGCAATAAAAATCTTTTAGTAACAAATTCATCATATCGTAAAACATTTTTTTTGGATATAATATAAGTTACGCGTCTGCCTGGCCCACTAGTAAATTTAATAAATCCAATTATATTCTGACACATAACTCATCCAATCACATAAATGTATTTATAAAGCCGAAAAATAATAAAATGTGATTGGACCAAAACCTTAAAATGACGTGCATAATTTTTTTCTGATGTAATAATAAAAAAAAAGTTTGCAAGAGAAAGAAGTGTACGCAATACACACATAATAATAACAAAGGTTTATTATTCACTGAACTGAAAAAACCCAATTCTCATTTCTTTCAATTGGGTCAAGTGAAGTCTTAGCGAACAATTCCAAAAAATGGCATCCAAAGGACAGAAAAAAGCCAATCTTTTAGATCACCATTCTATCAAGCACATTCTTGATGAATCTGTTTCTGAGGTTTGTTAAACCCTAACCATTTCGATCTTGTTGATTTTTGATGATTTTTTTTATTGTTTTGTGTTTGATTGAGTTTTATGATTACTAATTGGGATTGAATTGGTTTGAATTTTGGATTTCAGGTTGTAACTGGTCGTGGGTATGTTGAAGATGTGAGATTGAGCAATGTGAGGTTGTTGATTGGGTCTGTTATCATTGTTATTGCTCTCTTCGCTCAGTTTTATAAGAAGAAGTTTCCTGAGAATAGGGATTTTCTTCTTGCTTGCATCGCCTTATATCCTTTTTATTGTGTTTTTATTTATTTATTGTGCTTTTTTAATTTTTAAAAAAAGTTTGCTTGATGTTATTGTATTATTGTTTATTTTAGAGAGGGGAAAATTGGGTTGTTTTTGTTATGATTTTTTTTGGATTGGGATATTTGGATGAATAAACATCTAAAGTTAAGGTTATTTCAAAATTGGAACTTTTTTGTTTTGTGCGTAGCTATGAAGCGCAAACACTATTCGGATTAGACGTGTCTTAGTGTCGGGCACGCGTTGACGACAGACATGACACATGATTATACTGTATTATGTCATTTTTTCTAATTATTATCGGTGTCGACATGTCAGTGTCGTGGCCATGCTTCATAGGTTTGTAGAGGTGTGTGTGTGTGTGTGTGTCTGCGTGTTTAAAAGTAGCGTGAAGGGTTTTAAATAAAGGTTTGTGATCACGAATTGGCCTCCGGCTTAATAATTTTTTATGTTGCCGAAACCGTAACTGTAATGGGACTGTGGTTGAGGACTGTCGGCCACATTTCACCGCAAGGATTGTGATCCGACTGCAACTGTTACCCACGTGACCGTTATTTAGAACCCTGGTAGTAGTGTGTGTGTGTGTGTGCGCGCGCGCGTGCGAATTCGAAATGAGCAAACCGCAGTTAACTCTTTAAAATAGGGTGGGATTTGGGAATTGTTTTAGTTGAAAGTTGTTGAGGTTCTTGGCTAAATGAATTTGATGCTTAATGTGAAGACGGAAATGGGATTGCCTATGTTTATAAGTTTTACTCATTGTTGTTTGGTCGATCCTTGACTCTCTCGTACATATGTAATCTTCAATGGATTGTTGCAGCTGATCATATACACTAAGGAGAAGAACGCCATTCTGTTTACTTATCCTCCAGCTGTAAGTTTCTGTTTACTTGGCTAAGGCACCTCCCTTTAATTATAAATTTTATTTAAATATGGAGAGTAAATGCTTTGTTTGACTTGCATTGCTTTGGTGACCTGTCTTTCTAAGTCTCTTAAATTTGAGGCTCCGTGTACCTCCCTCAAGGGGTGGGTAACTATTCCATTCTGCTGATGTTGGATGCGAAAATCGTAGAGTACCTTTGAAACACATAATCTATACCACTCCGCATAATGTTTAATGTGTGGTGTTTTATGAGCCATTGACTTCAATTAGTTAAAGGTTATAGAGTATATATATTTTAGATGTATGTTCAAATTTGATAATAAAACAATGTCTAGATGTTTTCTAGCCCCTGTTTTGTGCACTGATTATATTATTGTTTCACCTGGCAATTTTAATCCACTTTCAGTGTATAGAAATGACATTTATGACTTGAGTGATATATCTATAATCTATTTTGTGTCTGTTAAAGAGAGGGTATACATTTGTCTTATTGTTTCTTTTGGTCTTTTGTGCCATAGTAAGGCGCCTAAAGATAGTAAGATACATACAAATACAATAATTTGAACATATCTGTTTCAGCTCAATAGCCATGATAGCTGAAACTATTCTTTGTTTGATAAGCGAGTATTCAAGTAATGTGTATTTGCTATTTAGTGTTATGAAATAGTTGTGTTTAACATTTTATGATGTATGGGTAAAATGTAATTTGGTATCAGTGTATCATTTCTCTCTATCCTTTTGTTGAATTTCAATTTATGCTGATAAAAGTTGCAACAGGATTATTCTTTACATCCTTGGGTTAAACAGGGCAAACAAACTAATTATGCAAACCATGACATGTCTTTAGGTTGGAAATTTGACCATGATAGATGCTTTATCTTTGTTATTCTGACTTTCATTAATTTTCTTATGGAATTTGAGTTAACCCAAATTGCTAAACTTCTTTATGGTTTTAGTTGCTTTGAATCTTAATTTGGATGTTGCTTCCTTTTCCAATAGTGAATTAAAGAGGGTAATTCATGACATCTGTTCGATTAGTTTCACATGTAATGATGCAAACTGTTTACTTTAGACTGTAGATATTTCATGTTTGTATCTTTGTAGTGGCTTCCTGTGACAGAATATGCTATTTTCATTTATCTAAATATATTTAGGTTTGTCGTTGAACTGCGTCTTCATCAAGTAATGTTTTGATGCTATTCTCTCAGCAGAAGTTTAAGACATACATAAATTATGAGTATCATGTACTCCAACTTAGTTTTTATTTCTTTATTTCAGGGTTCCTTTACCAGTACCGGTTTGGTAGTTTCCTCCAAATTACCCAGATTTTCTGACTTGTACACGCTTACCGTAGAAAGCGCAGATCCAAAATCAATTTCTGCAAATGAACCAGTACATCTTACCAAAAGCGTTACCGAGTGGTATTTCTCTCTTTCCTTGCATCCCTTAAATGAATGTTCATACATTGACACGGGACATATATGAATCAGTATTCATGTGTGCACTGTTTTATGGTAATCAAAATTCATCAACCTGTTTTTGTTTGGATTGCAGGTTCACTAAGGATGGAGTCTTAGTTGAGGGCCTCTTCTGGAAGGATGTTGAAGCTCTGATTGCTCAATACACGAAAGAACCAAAGAAGAGCAAGTGATATGGAGACATGAACTTGGTTCTGCAAAGAGCTTTTTTGAGGACAAACATGTATTTGGATGTGGTTGACATTTTTCTATACATTTTCAACATTTAGAACGAAAGTGAGTAAATCAAGCTTTCAGTAACTTTAGAACACAGTTAATTCCTATTTTTCATCCGTTTACATTACAGAAAAAGGTTCCTAAAACCATTTGATGGTTATCTTTATCTATATTATATTAGTTCTAGACTTTGCTTGGTAGAAAAAGAAATTTAATTAGAGAAAGGAATGTTTGGTCTCTCCCTTCCTCGGACGATATCTTAGGGGGAACAAACCCTAATCCTGAAGGTTTTGATGGGTGTTCAGTTTAACACCTCTCATGTTGGGTAATATAGGATCTCCACTTGAGGTGTCTAATCTTGTGCTGGGAATCCACTTTCAATATAAGGTTTCATTAGAGTACGTCACTTTTGCATTGGAGGGATATCCATCCGTGGATTTTACCCTGGCTAGTTCTTGCCATGGTTTTGAACATCACCCTCTAGATTACATCTCCAATCTCTCTCACCTTCCTCTTCCTCCCACAGCATTCTCAAACAAACTTGAATCCCAAATGTGGTATTGGGTGGCTAGGTTAATGATGCTCTCATATTGGGTAATAAAGGTTCTCCTTTTGAGATGCTCAACCATGCATTACCACCTCTCTCCGTTTCGAGGTTTTAATCTTAGCGTCTCACTTTGCAATAGAGGTGTGTGTTCATAGAATTCAGTCTCTGGTAATTAGGGCCTTCCGAACCAGCAAATTTTCAGATTGGTTCAACACGATTTGAATTGTAGTCCAATCTAAATAGATTGAATTGAAGTAGGTTAAATTATTAACCATCTGATTCAAGTGATTGAATCAATTAAAGTATGATCTAAAATGTCATGTTGATTCGATTTTTAGTTTGAATTTTAAAAGAAACAATATTGAGAAATCCTCCTATTGTATGACTCGTTGAAAAATTGATGCCTAAATTAGAAGTAAAACAACCCATAAATGCACTATGATCTAAATTGATGTCTTTAATTTGGGGGTTCCAACCTCAGATACAAAATTTTGAAAATATTGCCTCCAACAAATAGAATCACCTTGAGGCATATTAGGAAGATGAGTGCTAGGAACTTGCAATAGGAAAGTTGTTGGCAATAATAGTAGGAACTTGCAATTGACCGACCATTGGAGAGAAAATCAGCAATAGCAGACAAGTAAATTAGTAGCACTCGCAACAAGTTCATTATGCCATCTGTTTGTTCAAAAGTTTGATCTCCTTGCCATTACCAATCTGCCAAATAAACGTCATCTTTAATAATCCCAAAGAAATTTTTAATGTTAGGCCATATCTAGTATCTACTACTAGCAAGAAAGACACTAAACTACTCATGCTATCATTGTGACAATAGAAAAACACAAGACAATTGCAACACACCATCAAGCATATGAATAAAACGCAAATCAGCCAACTAGCACCAGTACTTCCTCCCAAAGCCATCACACCAGTTCCAAAGCTAAACATGCAAATTTCAACCACCAAGATTTAAACTAAAACCATAACTTTCTCCATGTTTTCATAGATTAAGGGCTCCCACTTTGACAACACTGCGATAAAACACTCCAACACCAACATGTCCACCACTTGAGAACTTAGCACTACTGTCAAAACTAAAGAATAATCCAACAATGAGAGATAACATGACTTTTACGTAGTTACTATTCAAGACTTATTTGAAAATCTTAAAAGTACTAAGAGCATTTCCAATAAAGGTATCTAAGAGAGTTTCATAGACTAATGATACGATACCTTAATTTTTTTATCATTGGAGTTCCATGACATGGCACATAGGGTATCAAAATTGATGATACTGATACCTTAAATAAGGTACTGTATCATCAATTTAATGTTATTATTATTTTTATTTTTGGTATATAAATCCAATTTAATAGCTTCCATATATGTCAAAACATTACAGTTTGTCATTAATGTATGATACTCAAAAAGTGGTATCACCGTTGAAGTAAAATATGTATGAGTTGCATAAATATTACATGACATTGTAGGGACCACTTGTTATTAATGTATGATACACAAAGTGATATCACCATTGGAGATGCTTTGATGATTATATAGTACAGTTGTAAATTTTGCATAAAAGTTGAATATGTCAAGTATTTTGGGCCAAAATTTTATGTTATTTAGGTCATCTATTTTGAGATGGAGAAAGTATTTAAAAAGAATTTTGCATTAAATATGTTTTTAGTCCTTATAGTTTTTCAGAATTTTCATTTTAGTCTCTGAAGATTTTTTTCACACTTTTTAGTCCCTGAAGTTCTTTCCGTCATTGTTTTTAGTCTCTACTTTTCATTCAACTCGTGTATACTTTCACATTTTTGAATGATTTTTTGTATTCATGTTTACAATATTACAAGAACATCTCCGATAAAAATTTAGAATTTTTTAACAAAAAAATCATATTTATGAATTTTTATGTGCAAAAAACTAAAAAAAAAATCATATTTAATTAAACTTTTGTTAAAAAAATTTAAAATTTTGTAACAGAGATTCATATAATGTACTAAACATGGCCGTAGAAAAAAAATGAAATTTTAAAATGGTATGAACGAGTTGAATGAAAAGTAATTGACGGAAAAAACCTCAGGGACTACAAAGTGTGGAAAAAAAAAATCCATGGACTAAAATGAAAATTCTGGGAAATTATAGGAACCAAAAATATATTTACCCCAAATTTTTTTATATCACCAGCCTAAGAGTGTGTGAATCTTCTCTTGGCAAAATGTTGCTAATATTTTCTTTTATCTTCGTAGTCAAGTTCGTTTATAATCTGGCGTAACGGCCTCCCCCCTTTAGCAAAAAAATGTTCTTTTCTAAAATGAATAGTTAACT
Organism: Trifolium pratense; assembly: GCF_020283565.1. Taxonomy (NCBI): domain Eukaryota; kingdom Viridiplantae; phylum Streptophyta; class Magnoliopsida; order Fabales; family Fabaceae; genus Trifolium; species Trifolium pratense. The sequence goes on from NC_060062.1 coordinate 26,368,242, forward strand.
CATTATTATTTATACAAATTACATGCGTTATACCATTTTAACTTCGTAAAAAGTTTAAAAGTAAATTTAAAAATGTTTATATATTATTTCCAATTAAAAGATCAATTGCATAAAAATTAACTTATATTCATAACGTCAAATTAAATTATATTCATAATGGTGACTTTATTAGTTAGTTGACCCCAAATATTATTCGTAATTGTTGAGTTCAATTGATATATTTGTTCAATGTACCAAAAAAAAAATGTACCAAAAAAAAGATATATTTGTTCATTATTTAATTGGTTTTTTTTTTTTAAGAAATTATTTAATTGGTTTTATTAAATTCATTGTTTGTTAATTGTTATAAAACCTTTCACCGTTTGTTATATTTTCTTATTTAATTTAATTATTGTTCGGTTATTATTGATATTTATGTTCTCTTAATTAAAAGAATATAAGAAAAATATCATAAGTTTTGTAACTAAATTAAGTCTATTATTATATATATATTTGAAGTGTTCGAACCGGTCCTTGCATATTTCATGTAATGTCTCTGTCAACTGAAATAAATTAACCAGATCATATATTTAAATTTATTTACATAGAATAAGAGACTATATCATGTTTGTTACAATGGGAAAAATCAACTCCAGGCTGAGTACATACCAATACCAATGTAGATGCTACTTTCATTATTGGTTCAGGACGACCTCGGTGGACGGTGGGCATGTGTTTTCGTGATAGTAGTCGTCAATTCATGTCTGGTATAAAACAATGGCAACAATATGTGATTTCAACTTTAAAGAGAGAGATTAGCATGAAAAAAACTATATATAAAAGATTGGATCGAGTTCATTTTGAAAGTGATTCGAAGTTGTCGGTTGATGCTATTCACATAAAGTGTAGAGCTGATTTGGGGTTTATTTCAATATTCATTATATTGTTATTTTAATGTCATCTTTTCTAAACTTGAATGTTAAGTTTGTTAGGAGACAAGTGAATTCAGTTGCTCTAACTTTTACTAAGGCGAACAATTCTTATGCTAATTTTCATATATTTGATATTATTAATTTATGTATTGAACATTTAATAGTTAATGAGATGTGTTAAATTTGTTCGATTAAAAAAAAGAAAGTAAGTGAAGTATTTTTAGAGATGTCACATCGACACAATTATCGTTTACGAAAAATTAAAATTTGAAATAGATGCATAAACAAGTTGATCTGAAATGAAGTATATTTAATTGAGTTTTAAAATGAATTTACTGAGTTGTTTAATAAGTTTAATGGGTGTACAGTGTCATCCTGATCAATTAATAATTACTCTCTTCTCGTCATTTTTAAAATTTATTGAATAATTAATATATTTGATCTATAATATTTATCACCTAACTCATTTGTCACATCGTTAAAAATATGTCAAATTATAGTTTTGAATACAAAAATCGGATGATGAAAAAGATAAAATTGAATTATTTTAAAATGAAAATTAAATTTTTAGTTAAAAGAAAAAATAAAAACTAATTTCATGAATAATTTTGACGTACTAAATTCATGAATAATTGAAAACAGAAAAATCAAAACAATAATTAATTAATCGGAGAACCTAGTTCACCTAATTCTCATTTTCCTTCTTTTCTAATATCAACCAAAAAAATGCAGCCTGAAAATTTTCTCAGGGTGGGTCCCATTAATCAGTACCACTGTCGTTAGTCGTTACACAACGCTGTCGTTTTCAATTCTACTCAACTAGACAAAGGTCGGCCATAGCATTGCTTCCGATGTGGCACATCCTAATCTTCACATCAAGGACCCACTTAAATCTGACGTGGCATAAAGACCCCACCAACCACTGCCTCTGGAACTCAAATTACCCCAAAACTTATCCTATAATTTTTTCACATCCGCCACGTCACCCTGATTCTCCTACTATTTATAGAACAACTCCATCATTTTATCTGTGTTGTTTCTGGCATTTCTTACTACCACACCTGTTTCAGATATTTTTTCTCTCTCTAAAACCGTTTTCTCTCTCTAAAACCCTTCACAACGCAATCTTCATCTCGTTTCAATTCTCGTTTCAATTTGTGATTTCTCGATAACGATTCAACGCATTTGATTCCGATTTTGAAACCAAAGCTAAGGTTACGGATTTGACTGATTATCTTCCGATTAGATTTTTGGATAATTGTTTTGATTTGATTTGATTTGACATGGCGAATCGTAGAGAACGAGATTTGATTCATAGAGACGGTGTAGATCCATTGGACGGTGAGGATTTCAATTTTGACGATTCTTCGTCTGTTGAATCGTACGCTGGTAGTGGTAGTGGTGGTGGTTCCGTTGCGAGTAGTTCTTCGCCGGGAGATGATGACGGCGGTGGTTTGAGGAGTGAGGTTGGACTGACGGAGCGGTTGACAGATATTATCGTCGATGAAAGCGATGGCGATCTGTTGATTCAGCAAACTAATTGCGAAGAGAGGTTGTTGCAGTGGCTGCAAGCTCTTGATATGCAAGTTATTGGAGCGTGTCGTGCTGATGAGAGGTTGAAACCGTTGTTGAAGATGAATACTGTTTCTGGCGTTTCTGAAGATCCTTTGTTGACTCAATTAATTCAGGTTAGCTTCATCTTGAGGCTTTGGTTTGATGAATTCTTCGGTGTGATGGTTGTGATAAAGTGTGTTCGTGTTCTGTGCAGCATTTTGAGCCATCGGAGGTTGGTATGTTAGCTAGATGCTTCTGCTTGCCTCTTGTTACCATCCGCGTTGGGAAGATCAGCAAGGAAGGAACTCGCTTATGTCCTACTGCTAATAGGTAATAATGTCATTTGAAAACTGTGTCGATATTCACAAAATGCTTTTCCCTTTGAAGGGGACAAATCTTTTGATTCAACTATAAAATTTTACTAATATTATGGCCATTGTTTAGAAAATTATTTATATCATGCATTCTATAGGATAAAACATCGGTTACTAGTTACTATTAGCATAATGAAATATTGACATTAGTATATTCATTGTATGCTTGATTAATTCTTATATCATTAAAGGCAATTTAAAAAATTTACCATCTCACATGCCTTAATATAAATGTAAATAAATATAGTTAGTAACTGATATGCGAGATGGTAATGAGCGGAAATTGTGAGGGGTGTCTACTGGTTGGTCAAACCTTCAGCCAAATAGGTAGTGGTGACCCTTTTATGGCACGCCACACGACAGATGCTAGCTCTATTCTTTGTAGGAAACCAAGTATAGGACTAAAGCATCCTATCTATGGTAGTAGCTGTTGCCGCAAGTTATAACAGGATATCAATCCTTTTTGGTATCTTTTGTTGTGGAAAAGCAAAGAGGGGTGACTTTTGGAAGAAGACGTTGTCTGATGATGATCTTGAGGTTGGGAGGGAAGTCAGGGAGAGAACCAAGGCTTATGGATAGCCCGGGAATACTCCTTCCCCAGACTTCCCCTCTGCTACTTAGTAAAAACCTCTGCTAGTGAGGAGAGAACTATACACTTAATTTTTCTCAAATACAGTCAGTTTTTTTTTACTATGTATTTCCTGCTAGATTAAGACAACACATGGGATGGGGTGAGCTTAGAGTAGAATAAGACTCCATCTTTTACTCTCAACTCATACATGTAGTTTATTGACTACGCCCCTTGAGAGTGTGAGTGTATGTATACTATAATTCGAATACATTCTCCTTCATAAGTTTCCTATATGTGCTTCTGCATTTCTTTTGTGGATTGTTGAAACATCAGAATTTTGCGGCAATTTTTTCCGTTTTCCCACTATTATTCCTTGGCAACCCTTTTTCTGAGCTAAGGTATGATCTGTTCATATGAAAGAACAAAGTTCACTGAAATAAGTCCATCGATGTTCAGATTATATATAATTCCTCAGCCACCTGCACTCAGGGCCAAGCAATGGGCCAGTGCTGGGGTTCAGTTGTGGACCGTCTGGTTCTGTGAGAGAAAAATAGTCAGAAGTAGGCCTAGATTTGGGCAAACTGCAATCCTTATTTTGTAGATCTAGAGTTTTATAACAACTAGGTTTAATGAGCTTATTTACACTAAATCCATCGGCTGCAGCCATTAATTAATATACTTCTACATTTTTATCTGCAATTTTTTTTTTTATGGATTCCTTTTAAGTTTTAGAAGTTAAGATTCAATGATGTTTTCCTTGTAGACTATTCCTTAACACTGAATTTAATCGACATGCGCATACTTTTATTTATGGCTATCTGGCTAATTCATAACTCTACTTGATTTATCTACTTGTTATTGCCAATGTCTTGTGCATTTTGTTTTGCTACGTTTCTGTTTTGAAGATTGAAGTAGCATTTATCTGTCTGCTATATGCCAACTAAGATATCTATTATGTTGCAACTTAGCTTTCCATTTCTTCCTACTGACTGTCTGCAGCACAATGTGAAAATCCTTTTGTGGTTGGATGCTTTTTTATTTTTCTTTACTCATTGTGATATAATCTTATTGAAATATGTAGTTTTTTTTTTCCTTAAAATAATCCTTAGCTGGAGTCTGTAGTTTAGTTCATTGATGGTAATATGTTCTTTCTTCCAAGTAAAAATGTCTTTTGACTTGTAGGTAACGGGACGTATTCTATTATGATCTCTGAAATAAGAGGAAGTAAAGGTAGTTTCATGAACCTATATTATATACATTGCTACTGTTCGGAATTTTAGATCACTTCACTATAGGTTTGACACTTTGTATGGGGTGAAATAACTAATTGACTAGGTTAGTAGTTTATATGCAAATTAGTGTTATGTCATGTATTTGAATATTTGTATATACTGTGATTTTTTGTGTACTCAATATTCCATGTATTCTGTGCCCTTCCTGTGTATATGATATTCCATGTTATACTTAAATTGAGATGCTGAACATGTTATTTTGGTGAACTCCTTTCCTCCCTAAATTTTGCATCAATATGATTGCTTAAACAAAGATTGTCTGTATTATCCAGATTTGATATGGATTTTGTTTGGTGTTTGATTCTATTTTTTTAATGTTCTAAACTAAATTTGAAAAAATATTTAGTAGAAAGTGGTTAGGATTATGTCTTCTATGAGGGTTCAATTTGTCGGTCAGAAAGGTTGACCAGTTTCTTTTAATGTGACTGTATTTCTATCTTAAACTAAAATTTACCTTCTGGTCACTGACTATGATTTTTCAGTCGGAAGCAAATGGCTTTGTGCCCTAAACTTTTGTGTTTAGTATTTTATTACAAATTAGAAATGCCTGCGCCTTAAAGATACAATGATTTTCAACTTATAGGAACTTCATACCTTGTTTGGAGCATTCTTATTGGAAGGAAAATAGTGTTGGCAAATTAATTTTAACAAATTCATTTGGTTAATATACCTGATTTAGCTTACATATCAGAAAACACTTTTGTTGAGAGGAAATATTATTGCTACATTTTTATTTTAGTTTTTATTTTAGTTTTTATTTGTGACTTAAAACTTACATGGTTAATTAGATGTTTTTTAATAAAAAAATTTGCGGGCTAAGGTTTTGGACTTTGAAGGCTCTGCATCACAATTTTGTTGCCTAATTTTACTTTTTTTTTTCCTTGTTAGTTATCTTCTTAATTATTGTATATATATAACATCTCGACTTTTCTTGTTCACAGGGGTAACTTGACACTTGTTCTACTTCCAAGTTCTGATCTTCGTCTCTCATTCATTGGGGATGATGGTAAGACAGAGAGATTATTCACTCTTTCTAGCACATCCCAATGCTCTTCTGTCGTGGTTCAGGGAATCCCAACTGACAGCTCTGGCCGATCCTTCCATGTTACTACTCCTGATGACAGAACTTTTTTCTTCTGGTGCTCTGAAAAGTCTAAGCTGCTAGGAGTTGAATTACTTGCAAAGGTAATCTTTGGTATTCTCAGCTTTTAATTAGTGCATGCTATTAGATACAAAATTAGTTTGCATTCTTCCCATTTTCTCATTATTTTTTATAATGTTTCGATTCCAATAACTCAGATGGAGGATTTACTAAAGAGGAAACCATCAATTGCTGAACTGAGTGGCATTAGCAAGTCGCGGCTTGATTGTTTTGCTACTCAACTTCGTGCTTTTCTTGTGGGGTCCACGGGGGGAGGTCTTCATGACAGTTCAGCTTGTGCTTCAATGTCTGCAAATTCCACGGCATTCGGTGATGTTCCAATTGAAAACTCACACTCCTCATCATCAAAATTTCCTCGATCTCGACATATTGTACAGACAACAAAGGGAGATTCAATGCTTTACCAGAGCATTCTTAGTCCAAGGTCAAGTTCTTTTAAAGAGGTTCCCCCAAGAAACCTGTCTTCCCATAGGATTGCTGCTAGGGAGAAGATTAAGCGCCGTGGTGACAACCAGCAGCAAGCAGCTGACAACTTGGATTTATCATCAACTTCTGATCATGGCAAAGCTTCAGACGTAACAAAAACTCTTCCTTTCTCTCCAAATTTTATGGGATCAGCAGGGATGTTTAATGTTCCGTCAAGCCTTGGACCAGGCGGGGAAGTCACCCCTGTGGTGTCTCCTCTTTTTTCTCCCTACTATTGTTGGTGTCCACCTGGGATTTCTTCTACCTTTCCATCCATTGCAGCACTACCACAATCTCCTGTGTCATTTGCTGGATCACAGCCACTTGCCTCGGGTGCCTCTCTACTACCCAACACTCTTGCAGCTAGCCTGTTCCAACCAATACAGCCTCTCAATCTTGGTTCCTCAATGGACTTTCCTCCATTTTTCCCTGAACCATTAGTCAGAATGTCGTTACCAACTTCTCAACAGATTCCCACTTTCACACCCCTAATGTGTGATCCAATTGTTCATGTCCCAATAATTGATGTCTGTTCTTCGGGGCAGGGCTATCTTGTGAGTGCTGGACCTGCAATGTCAACTAGTATTCCACCGCTGCATCCAAATCTTGTGAACCCACTGATCTCTGAATCCGATGCAGTGGTGAAAGGTGCAAGGGAAACTCTAAGGTTGCTGATTGGTGGCTCAAGCCAGGGTAACCAACAGGTTATGATCGACCCTTTCCCAGCAATTTTAACCAATCTGAATGAAAACCAAAACAATGTCCTTGTTGCTGGCAGCCGCGGTCTTTACACTGGAACCAGAGATATAAATGTTATTGCAAACAGCATTGCTGCAATGGGATTAGTATCATTATCTGGAGCATCCAATGGAGACAATGAAAGTGATTCCGAGGTATGTGGCAACTATGGTATTTTGGAAGCAATAAAGAAATCCAATGACGCAGGTGGTGCCTTTTCGGATGAGGGCGGACCCTCTTTAGATTCTAAGTAGTTATAGCCCGGAATGCAATTGTGTTTTTCCATTTGTTGATCTTTCTCTCGTGTCCAGAAAATGTAGATATGTGCTGTAGCCCTTTTAAATGGAATTAGTGTAAGTATCACGATTCCTGATGCAAAATTTGCCTTTATTCATCCTAAATTCATTAGAAATCCTTTTTAGTCAAGTTTAATTGAGGACTTGCTTAAAATTGCAAAGAGTAGTTGCTTTGATCAGCTAATGGAATTTTAGTGCGACTTTCATGATTCTTGAGCTGTGATGCCTTTATTTATCTTTAGTTGCGGCTTTACCACTTGATATTTGAGAATTAATAACTTGCTCAAGTTCAAAATTAGACTAAAATCATGAAGTTGCTTTCTAACTAACTGTCTGTCTATCCCTTGCACCATAGTCAACTAGGGGGATAATAATAATGAACAATGAGGCTAGATTGAGATAAAGATACTCTAGCAAGGTTATGAGCGATTCTATTTGCTTGCCTCCGAGTAAAAACTATGTTGTAACTAGCATTTGTGTTAAGTAGGGACCTACAAGATGATAACAAAGTTCCTAACTCATTCTCTTACATATAATTATTAAGCAAAGCGTGCACCACTTGTTGACAATTGCTTTCGAATATTACCCTATCATAACCATTTGATATGGCTAGAGAGAGAGCTTGCTTCAAGGTTGTAGCTTCGCATTCAACTCCGGTAACTTCAAAAAGGAAATGTCATAGTATATTTGACAAAATGGTTGCCTTACTAGTTACTAGCACTCTCATATTCTTTTTTTTTTTCCCAAAGATAAAGAGGGCTTGCACCAAAAAAATAAGATTAAAGTGCAATAAACACATCCCATGTCCATTAAACTCCTATGATTAACCAAAGCATCTACACAAAAAATTCATTAAAAAAAAACTTAGGTTGAGAAATTAAATTGTCTGAATCTTTTTCCGCTTTCAGTGTTAGGTCTACACAAATCATGCTCAAATTTTGACCCGGCATAAATCATTTCGACTCGGTTTGCTTTGGTTAAAGGATCCATAACCATATACTGAGGATATTTTCTCATCCCCCTCCCACCGTCCCTCCTTTTTTCACGCGAAAAATTTCTGGAAACGTTTATCAAATTTTTTTAGTGTAATTTCAACTAAAATTTACACGAAAAAAATTTTGGGAAACGTTTTCAGAAATTTTTTGAGTAAGAAAAGAAATGAGAATATTCCTATATTGAGATTGATAAGCCCAAAATCAGTGTAGGCCTAAGAGTGACAAGATCCCACATCCGACATTAATGAGCCACGGCTCGGGAAACCACCCATTAACTTGGGAGTGGTAAATCCGACATTAATGAGCCACGGCTCGGGAAACCACCCATTAACTCGGGAGTGGTAAGTAAAACAAAAAATTGCCCTTACCCGAGATCGTGAGAGGGAAGAGTAAAACGGTTAAATGTCTTCTTTTAGTTTCTTTGACTTATTTATATTTTAAAAATAATTGTTAAAAATATTAGGGTGGGAATTTAATTCCACAACTTCTTATTTTTTCAATTCGAATATCTAAGCTTGTCACCCCTAAATGATGGTTGATGAACCTAATCATATTTCTACTGCAATACTACATTTTTCTCTCATATGCATTCATCTCACAAAAACTATTGTCCATTTGATCAATCGAATTATCATCTAAAAAAGAAGTATTATAAGAGATATTTTACAATAAACGAATCTTAAAAGCTAACTATAATTTGTGTGATTGTGTTTGTTCTTTATATTCAAAAAAGACAAACAATAATAGAGAATAAGAAAAAAAAAATCTTAGCCAAATTTATTAATGTAATTATTATATATGAGATGGACTTTTCTCAAATACAAAATAACTTTTAAACATTAGAATAAGGAGGAGGACGACAACATGGACCCCTTTTACAAACAAGTTTTAAACAACCTGGCACTTGTTTAATTTCGCAACAAGGGGGTACTGTAGCTTTGACATTGCCAACTATAGTACCTGCTGAAATAAGAACAAGTAACATTACAAACTTAAATAACATCTTCAATTGAGTTTTCATTAAAAAGCAAAGTTGATATTTTGCAATGAGTAATGTGTTAGAACAAGGAGTACATATTTATATGCAATGAAAGAATCCTCTAAAATATTATCCTCTTTCCGATCTTTTTGTTAAAATAATAATTTATTTTTTAGATTCATGAAATAATTGATGATCAAAAGCATTAGAATATTTTTTTTTACCAAAAACATTAGGACATTAATGATGGTCAAACTTCGACTTTTTTTTTATCATATGGAATATTTTTTTATATGTTGACTGAATTTTAATACATCATTTATTTTATAACTATTTTAATACATCATTAATCATTTTGATAACTATTTTAATACTTCATTGGTCCTAAAATATAAATATAAATAAATTCAAATTGCCCTATTAAAGGACTCAGTTGCAAACATGGTATAAATGTCTACTCATCCTTATTGATCCTATGAGAAAGCCACCCACATGTAGGGGTGTTTAAATTCAAATTGATTTCATTTAAATTAAAATACCTCCGTCCGCTACTTAAATAACGGACACCCCCAAAAATATCATACCTTTATAATGTTCGTTACTTAACTAGCAACCGACATTTTTCCTAAAAATTCTCATCTTTATAGTGTCTGTTACTTTAGTAACAAAAGAATAAAATAGAAAACACATAGGACGCACGAATAATCAATAGGTGGTAAAATGAAATCTCATTTTACATTCCATATGTGTACTAATGGGCTTAAGGTCCTGTCTTAATCGAAGTGCCTCGTTATAGTATTTGTGACCTTCTTGTATGTCCCTACATTGACAATAACAATACATTATAAGTTTTCACTCCCCTCTCACCCGATGAGTCTTTTATCCTTCTGAAATAATGACATTTTTGTCTATACAAATATTGTTTAGAACATAATTTTTAAAATTTTCTTAGTTTTAAATATTATTTCCAACTATAAAAAAAATTCAAAATCTTTGTTCCGAACTTTATTCGTATAGGCAAAAATGTTATTTCGAAAGGAAAGATAAGAGAATGATAAGAGAAGAAAAAACTTTATAGTCAAGCTTGTGACTAGCAATAGTATTTGGCCATATAAAATAGAATGATCGTCTTATTATTTTTTTTGTCCGTTGTTTTTAAAAACAACATAAATTACACTTTCAGATAAAGAAAAAACACAGTTTTGTTTGGATATATTACTTGGAAGAAGAAAATAAACAAAAATCGTCCACACGAATGCATATTTTGAAAAATAAATAAAAGCAGCTCCCTTATTCTTTACACACTTTTTTACGTCGTAGGCCTTTGCCGTGTAAAAAGTTTTTTAATTCGTCAACAATAAATTGATCTAAATGATAACTGTAGTTCAAGTTCAAAATAAGACTGATAATCATGAAGTTGTTGCGAACTAAGTGTCTACCTTTCAGCAGGCATAACTAAATAATCATGAGTGTTCATTTTAGGTTGTTTTGGAAACCTTAACATGAATTTCACACTCATAGCAAAGATGAAAATGGACAAACTGCTGAAATATTTCGTGATGTTTTGAAAACTTTAACATATGAATTATACATTTGCATCAAACATATAAATCAATGATATTTTATAAATAAAATTTCTCCAATTAATCTTGTGCACTATAAAAAAGAAAAATGTTTTAAAAATAATATGGAAGATTTTTAGCCCATAAACATAATTTTGGCACATTTTTCTACTTTTATTTGTTAATACAAGTATGAAGTTCATATGATGTTTTATGCCTGTAAATTATCTATATTTTATGTTATTCGATAATGGACTCATGTGTTCTTGGATCAAACAACATTCAAGACAAAAAAATTGGTTTAAAGTCAAAAGTGACACAAGGAATATTCTTCATCTATCATAAAAGAAAATTGAGAATGAGAAAATATATTCCTGAAGCAAAATAAAAAAACTCGTGAGAATGAGAAAATATGTTACGGAGTTCGTTTGGTTTAAATTAACATATCAATGATTAAATCGTTAACAATGTAAATTCAGATACATGAGTATTTCAATTACTTTTATTTTGTCATATTATTTGTAGGCTTGAGTGTTCATTTTATGCTATTAATTTGGATGTAGTGAGGTTGTCCATGAATTCATCATTTTTCGTTTTTAGCGATGTTAATCAATTTTTGAATGTATCTAATATACTTTATCAATTTAAATGAATGAGTATCTTGTTTTGATAAAAAAAAAATTGTTAAAAATATTAGGGTGGAAAATTAAATCTACGACTTCTTTTTTTTCAATTCGAATATCTAAGTTTGTCACCCCTAAATGATGTTGATGAATATAATCATATTTCTACTGCATTACTACATTTTTCTCTCATATGCATTCATCTCACAAAAAATATTGTCCATTTGATCAATCGAATTATCATCTAAAAGAGAAGTATTATAAGAGATATTTTACAATAAACGAATCTCAAAAGCTAACTATAATTTGTGTGATTGTGTTTGTTCTTTATACGCGCACACAAATTCAAAAAAGACAAACAATAATAGAGAATAAGAAAAAAAAATCTTAGCCAAATTTATTAATGTAATTATTATATATGAGATGGACTTTTCTCAAATACAAAATAACTTTTAAACATTAGAATAAGGAGGAGGACGACAACATGGACCCCTTTTACAAACAAGTTTTAAACAACCTGGCACTTGTTTAATTTCGCAACAAGGGGGTACTGTAGCTTTGACATTGCCAACTATAGTACCTGCTGAAATAAGAACAAGTAACATTACAAACTTAAATAACATCTTCAATTGAGTTTTCATTAAAAAACAAAGTTGATATTTTGCAATGAGTAATGTGTTAGAACAAGGAGTACATATTTATTGGCAATGAAAGAATCCTCTAAAATATTATCCGCTTTCCGATCTTTTTGTTAAAATAATAATTTATTTTTTAGATTCGTAAAATAATTGATGGTCAAGAGTATTAGGATATTTTTTTACCAAAAATATTAGGACATTAATGATGGTCAAACTTCGACTTTTTTTTTATCATATGGAATATTTTTTTATATGTTGACTGAATTTTAATACATCATTTATTTTAAAACTATTTTAATACATCATTACTCATTTTGATAACTATTTTAATACTTCATTCGTCCTAAAATATAAATATAAATAAATCAAACAAACTTGATGTATTTGGTTCAAAATTTGAACCGAATATATTCACTTTTATTGTCCAATCATTACTTATATTTTGAGACAGGGGATTACATCATTACTTCTTACTTTGTTATATGCTTGAATTTATTATGATGTAGAAAAAAAGTGGTGGTGGTGGTGTTGAATTTTCGGTTAAACTCAGTAGAAAAAAATATTATAGATAAGACTTTCAATTTAATAATAGTGAAAAAAAATTTATCAATCTAAAAAAGATAAACTTCAAAAATGCTAAGAAATGTTGGGTTAATGGTGGATTTTGTAAAATTGCTGTTGTATGATTATGCCCAATTGATAATCAATAGTCGAAATCATGTTGTGTAAAAGGAATTGAAATGCAAAATTACATAGATGTAGTTAATTTCCTTCTAAAAGTTGATGATTAATCTAAGAAATGTAAATATATTCCTAACCACATACTTCTTCCGGCCTCTTTTGTAAGAAAATATGCTTATTTGTACGCTTATTAAAAAGTTACGTTTTTGTCTTGATTTTATGTAAAATTTATATTACATTTCCTAAAATGATCTTAAATTTGCATTGGAACTCTACAATTATTTTAAAAAGTAGAACAATTAATGAGAGTAATTTTGGAAGAATAACATTAAATAAACTTGATTTTGGTAACTTTTGATTATATTTAAGGCCAAATTTTTTTATTGACTTTTACTTATAAATAAGACCGGAGAGAGTAGTTGTACTTTTTTTACTTTTTTGTCGTCAAGTTGTTTGGTGGGTAGAAATTCTACTTTTAAAATAGATAAGTGAGATGACTGAGTTCGAACCCCAACCCCTACATATATAATTCAATGTCCCTAGTTAAGCTCACAAGAAGAAATTAATCATTACTCTATTATCATATAATAAAATGATGTAATGAAAATCATAAATGTAAGGTATGCTTAAATACATCCATGATCCACCTACTCCCGAAAGAAACTAAACTCCCGCAATAAATATGTCGTTTTAAGGTTTACTAGTAAATCTTTGTTGAGAGAATATCAGAGAGCAATGGAGGAAAATGCAGGATAACTGGATAAGGAAATGGAGTGGATTTGGACTCACTGTTTTCGACACACTTTAATATGATTATGTGAGAAAATAGGCACAATCTATGAAGCATTCACAATTGATCATCCGCCTCTTAGACGCAACTTTTGCATAAGATCATGCAATAGAGAACCATATGACTTAAGATGTACGTACGCATAAGAAAAACACATTTTAAAAATCTAAAAATCACACATGTCATTTGCGCACTAAAAACATGTATAATATGTTTAGAAGTGTAAAGTTAAAAATACAGAACTTCATCATCTAACAATGCATAACACTCTCACTCCCACCATAAACGATATGCTAGATTTGCTAACGCTATAGCCTGTGTCTAAAAATGCCCTATTAAAGGACTCAGTTGCAAACATGGTATAAATGTCTACTCATCCTTGTTGATCCTATGAGAAAGCCACCCACATGTAGGGGATGTTTAAATTCAAATTGATTTCATTTAAATTAAAATACCTCAGTCCGCTACTTAAATAACGGACACTCTAAAAAATATCATACCTTTATAATGTTCGTTACTTAACTAGCAGCTGACATTTTTCCTAAAAATTCTCATCTTTATAGCGTTTGTTACTTAAGTAACAAAAGAATAGAATAGAAAACACGTAGGACGCACGAATAACCAATAAAGTGGTAAAATGAAATCTCATTTTACATTCCATATTTGTACTAATGGGCTTAAGGTCCTGTCTTAATCGAAGTGTCTCATTATAGTATTTGTGACCTTCTTGTAAGTCCCTACATTGATAATAACAATACATTATAAGTTTCCACTCCCCTACTATCAAAAAAAAAGAGAAAAGGTTTTCACTCCCCTCTTTTCTACCCCTTCCACCATAGTCAATAATCACGAGTCTTCATTTTTCCATCAAAGTTGCTGTCATTAACTAAATACAAATAAAATTTAAAATCAGACCTAAAGATTGTGATGTTTGGTGTTGGAAGACTGCAACAAAAGTTGAAGATGTGGAACATGGTGATGGTGTTGTAAAAATAGGGTTTGAGTTTGCTCCATTTACTATTCATCTATTTGTTCTCTGTTTAGGAGAGAGATAGATATAAGCGAAGATTAATGAGATCTATTTTTAATGAGTTCCACTAATCTTCACTTATGTTTATTTCTTTCCTGAGCAGTGATCCCATGCAAAATGTGCCTTTATTAGAAATCATGCGCCTTCACTATTTTATGCCAAACAGATGAAAATGGACAAATTGCCGAATTTTCTTCAGGATGTTTTGAAAACATGAACTATACACTCACATCAAAGATGAAAATGGACAAATTGCTGAAAATTTTCACAATGTTTTGAAAACTTTAACATGAATTATACATTTTGCATAAAAAATATAAATCATTCAATGATATTTTATATAATAAAATGTTTCCAATTAATCTTGTGCACTATAAAAAAGAATTTTTTTAAAAAATAATTTGGCAGCTTTTTACCTCATAAACATAATTTTCGCACATTTTTCTGCTTTCATTTGCTAATGGAGGTTCTTGAAGTTCGTATGGTCTTTTATGTTTGTAAATTGTCTATATTCATAGAAAAAATTATGTTTCATGATAGTAAAAGTTTATGCAAGGTTTTTTTTTTTTTAAGCAAAAAAAACTCATTGCATTTATAATAGAAAAGATACAACTAGGGGGATAATAATAATGAAACAATGAGGCTAGATTGAGATAAAGACACTCTAGCAAGGTTATGAGTGATTCTATTTGTTTGCCTCCGAGTAAAAGCTATGTTGTAACTAACATTTGTGTTAAGTAGGGACCTACAAGATGATAACAAAGTTACTAACTTATTCTCATACATATAATTATTAAGCAAAGCGTGCACCACTTATTGACAATTGCTTTCGAATATTACCCTATCATAACCATTTGATATGGCTAGAGAGAGAGCTTGCTTCAAGGCTGTAGCTTCGCATTCAGCTGCAATAAACACACTCCCATGTCCATTAAACTCCTATGATTAACCAAAGCATCTACACAAAAATTTGCTTCGCAATAAAAATGATGCATTACTATTCATTAAAAAAAACTTAGGTTGAGAAATTAAATTGTCTGAATCTTTTTCCCCTTTCAATGTTAGGTCTACACAAATCATGCTCAAATTTTGACCCGGCATAAATCATTTCGTCTCGGTTTGCTTTAGTTAAAGGATCCATAACCATATATTGAGGATAATTTCTCATCCCCCTCCCACCCTCCCTCCTTTTTTCACGCGAAAAATTTCTGGAAACGTTTATCGAATTTTTTTTAGTGTAATTTCAACTAAAATTTACACGGAAAAAACTTTGGGAAACATTTTCAGAAGTTTTCTGCGAAAGAAAAGAAATGAGAATTTTTCTATACTGAGATTGATAAGCCCAAAACCAATGTAGGCCTAAGAGTGACAAGATCCCACGTCCGACATTAATGAGCCACGACTCGGGAAACCACCCATTAACTCGGCAGTGGTAAGGAAAACAAAAAATGGCCCTTACCCGAGATCGTGAGAGGGAAGAGGAAAACAGTTAAAGGTCTTCTTTTAGTTTCTTTGACTTATTTATATTTTAAAAATAATTGTTAAAAATATTAGGGTGGAAATTTAAATCAACGACTTCTTATTTTTTTCAATTCGAATATCTAAGCTTGTCACCCCTAAATGATGGTTGATGAACCTAATCATATTTCTACTGCAATACTACATTTTTCTCTCATATGCATTCATCTCACAAAAACTATTGTCCATTTGATCAATCGAATTATCATCTAAAAAAGAAGTATTATAAGAGATATTTTACAATAAACGAATCTCAAAAGCTAACTATAATTTGTGTGATTGTGTTTGTTCTTTATACGCGCACACAAATTCAAAAAAGACAAACAGTAATAGATAATAAGAAAAAAAATCTTAGCCAAATTTATTAATGTAATTATTATATATGAGATGGACTTTTCTCAAATACAAAATAACTTTTAAACATTAAAATAAGGAGGAGGACGACAACATGGACCCCTTTTACAAACAAGTTTTAAACAACCTGGCACTTGTTTAATTTCGCAACAAGGGGGTACTGTAGCTTTGACATTGCCAACTATAGTACATGCTGAAATAAGAACAAGTAACATTACAAACTTAAATAACATCTTCAATTGAGTTTTCATTGAAAAGCAAAGTTGATATTTTGCGATGAGTAATGTGTTAGAACAAGGGGTATATATTTATAGGCAATGAAAGAATCCTCTAAAATATTATCCTCTTTCCGATCTTTTTGTTAAAATAATAATTTATTTTTTAGATTCATGAAATAATTGATGATCAAAAGCATTAGGATATTTTTTTACCAAAAACATTAGGACATTAATGATGGTCAAACTTCGACTTTTTTTTATCATATAGAATATTTTTTTTATATGTTGACTGAATTTTAATACATCATTTATTTTATAACTATTTTAATACATCATTACTCATTTTGATAACTATTTTAATACTTCATTCGTCCTAAAATATAAATATAAATAAATCAAACAAACTTGATGTATTTGGTTCAAAATTTAAACCGAATATATTCACTTTTATTGTCCAATCATTGCTTATATTTTGGGACAGTGGATTATATCATTACTTCTTACTTTACTTTGTTATATGCTTGAATTTATTATGATGTAGAAAAAAAGTGGTGGTGGTGGTGTTGAATTTTCGGTTAAACTATGTAGAAAAAAATATTATAGATAAGAATTTCAATTTTATAATAGTGCAAAAAAATATATCAATCTAAAAAAGATAAACTTCAAAAATGTTAAGAAATTGATAATGAAATCATGTTGGGCTAATGGTGGATTTTGTAAAATTGCTGTTGTATGATTATGCCCAATTGACAATCAATAGTCGTGTTAAATATGTTTGGATCTCATCCCCAAAAGTTAGCTCAAAGGGTGAGGTTGCCCTCACATATTTATACAATTCACATCTCGGGAACCTAAGCAATGTGAGACTTCAAACAATCTCAAACAACACAACAACACTTTCAACACCCACCCTCACGCCTAGCGTGGTCCTATGTCAAATGCCCACATTCATTAACCCGACTCTAATACCAAATAGAGGATGACAATCAAAGAAGGGAAACCAGCGTACCAACAAAGAAATATCAACCAAAGAAGAGACATGGAGAGAGAAGAACCAAATCAATCAAACATACTACTGCATCAGAAAAATATCAAAACCAACAAAATATGCCTTTATTCATCCTAAATCCTTTTAGAAATCCTTTTAATTGAGGACTTGCTTAAAATTGCAAAGAGTAGTTACTTTGATCAGCTAATGGAATTTTAGTGCGACTTTCATGATTCTTGAGCTGTGATGCCTTTATTTATCTTTAGTTGCGGCTTTACCACTTGATATTTGAGAATTAATAACTTGCTCAAGTTCAAAATTAGACTAAAATCATGAAGTTGCTTTCTAACTAACTGTCTACCCCTTCCACCATAGTCAATAATCACGAGTCTTCATTTTTCCATCAAAGTTGCTGTCATTAGGGTATGTTTGGTTCGGGGTTTTTGGAGGGGAGGGGAGAGGAGGTGAGAGAATATTTTAAATGTTTTGTGTTTGGTTCAAATTTTATGAGGGGAGAGAAGGGGAGGTGAGCAAAATCCCTCCAATGACCAATTTTTGCTTCCCCCCAAATTGGGGGGATTTGGAGGGGAGGGGAGGTGAGGAGAGATGAATTATTATAATTTTAATTACATTGACATAATTATCCTCATATTTATTTGAAAATACCAAAACTTTCCTTTTAAAATTTATATTAAATCATACTAAGTTATTTGCTTGTTGCCATTTTTTTTACGTTGCTAACATCCTGTGTTTATTTTTTACGTGTACTATTTTTTTTTTTTGTTTTAATTTACTTTTTTTTACAAGATACTTGTTTTTATTTTTTACCTATCCTACAACATTTTTGGATGAATACTTTTTTTTATATATAATAAAATGAACACTTTTTAATTCATTGCACTGTACAAGTTTTTTTAGGAAAATTAACTATCAATAAATTGTTTTATACATATTTTCATATTCTACACATTATATTTTAGAAGTGCTCTAATATTTTTGAACATAAAAAATTTTGTTAGAATTTTGCATTTGATTATTTCTGGAGTTTTCAGTTATTGAATTTTCATATTTAATTATTTATGTAGTGAATACTGAATAATTTTAAAATGTTGAGATTTTGGAAAGATGACAAGGATAAAAAAGTAAATTAATTTTAGAATCCCTCCCCTCCCCTTGTGAACCAAACACATATTTAGTAAAAATCTGTCACCTCCCCTCCCCTCCCCCTCTTTTGAACCAAACATAAATATTATCCTCCCCTCCCCTCACTTCCCCTCCCCTCCATTAAAATTCCTCCCCTTCCCTCCCCTCCTCTCCTTCTATTTCGAACCAAACAGACCCTAACTAAATACAAATAAAATTGAAAATCAGACCTAAAGATTGTGTTGCATTACTCATTATAAATCATGTAAGACTAACCACTCACATTTGAATTTCTCCCTCAAGCGTGTCTCTCTCATCATATACTTGCAATGTCATTACAACAAATATAATATGCACCACTTGATTACACTAATGTGTGCAACAATTTTTTTTGACAATAACAAAATGATATTCATTCATTAAAATTGATAGATTACATCAAATACAACCACATAATCAATATCGCTAAAAACATAAAGGATGAATCTGCGAACAAAACTCACAACATCCGAGTTAATAGCATACAACGGCAAAATGCCTACAACAAATAATATGATAAAGTTAAAGTCACTGAAGTATCCATGCCTCCGGATCTGCAACGTTGAAGCCCAAATCATTGGTTGAATATGTAATTGACTGAAGCCGATCTTTTCAATAGAAATCAAATGAACACCGCAACAATACGGGACAACAAAAACGTCGCACAAGACGACAAACAACACAACGTCGCACTCAGACGGCGAAATCACAAAAAAGAAAACACAAAAGAAAAACTTGATCAATGTGAAGATCACTTATTTAAATAAAAAAGAAAAGGAAAAACAATTATGAGGGGTGATTTTGGGTCAAAAATTGACCCTAAAACCACCCCTCCTTGGTAGATCAAGAGAAAAAAAAAAACTAGGTTAAGGTGGGGGTGGCGGCTATGAAGAAAAAAAGAAAATCAACAAGATATCTTGACACCATATTTTCTTGCAAAACCTTAACACGTTTAGAGTATATTTCATCCTATTATATTATATATTTAACATTTAATTAGTTCATAATAATCGATGTAGAACTAATTTTTTTTTTTGAAAATGATGTAGAACTAACTACTTATACTTAATTGCGTCAAAAAACTACTTAGCGTGTGTTTGGTTCTGCGGCGGAGAGAATTGATTTTGGCAGAATTGATTCTGTAAAATTAATTCTGGCCAAAATTGATTTTAAGCTGAAGTGGTTTATGTTTGGATATATTCATGAAAAAGTGAGTTGAACAAAAAATTTGAGTGTAAAAATCAATTCTAGAATCAGAAGCTACGATTTCTAGCTTCAAGTAGAATCAATTCTGGAGGCAGAATCAATTCTACTTTTGAGAAACCAAACAAGTCAGAATCAATTCTACATGTCCAGAATCAATTCTGGATGCTCCAGAATTGAAACCAAACATACACTTATACTTAAACCAAACACGACTTACATGTTATTCGTTGGCATAATTTTCACTTTAGTACATTTTTTTTTTATATTTCAAAAAAGGTATAACACATTTTTATATTCTTTGAAATTCAACACTGATATAATGTTACTTCATGAAATTCCTTACCCTAGTTACACAATGGATCTCTCATCCCCATCCAATATACATATAGAAAAACAAAAGAAAAATTTCCACTCAAAGTGCAAACAAAATATATATTACACGATAAACATGAAATTTTATTTTGATTGATGTAGCTCAATGCATTACTATCTACATTGAGAATCATGACATCCACATTCCCTTATTGCAACACAATGTTTTCTCTTTAGGTCCCCATGGTTCTTTTTTCCCCCTGAATTTTACTTTTTTGCCCTTCAATAAAAATTTCGGTTGCTACGAACTGAATTTTTTTTGCCTTGAAAAAAAATTCGGTTTCTGTTAACCAAATTTTCCCTGAATTTGAACTAGTAAAAACTTCAGTTTCTAGAAAGAAAACATCTTGCAACACACCTCACAAGTTAACCTAGGTGTGTAAAAAAATTTCCCGTCCGGCCCAATCCGGAATACCCGGCCCAGTGATAACCAAAGCGGGCGGTTCTTTCTTTGCGGGTTGGCGGGTCTAAGTATTATTCACAGTCACAGCCGCTCGCTCTCCTATTCTTGTGTTTGGTTTCAATTCTAGCAAGCACCACTAGACTAGACGCGCGTTTTCCTTGTTTCTACCTTGAAAAGTGAAAAACATTCATGTTTGGCTTTCTCATCCAAAATCAATTCTGATTGAAGCCACTATTATTCCTAGCTTCTGTGGTAAACTGAATCCACGGGGGAAAGGCGCACTTGCATAACTGCATCCAGATTACAAACCACGGGGGAAGACAAAAAGATGAAAGGTCAGATATACTAAATACTTGTTTTTTTTTTTTTTTTCTTGCTTTCTTTTAGGTAAAATATTAGGTGATCTTGAATTAGATCATGCTTTCAGAAAATATATTTTCTGCTCTTGTGGGAGTTGTTTTTCGTAGATTGTTGATAAGCTCATTGTTAGGATACATGGTAGAGGGACAGTTAAAGAAGCCATTAATCAGCTAGACAGGATATCATATGTATAAATAGGAGAAATAAGGGTAGAAGAAAATCGTGTTATGAGAATTTATAAAGTTAACATTAACTCAAATTGTCCTTTTCTTTTCATATGTTATAATAAATTTTCTGTTGTCTTATGCTTAACACATGGTGTTTAGAGGGCCAACTATAGGTGGTGAGTCCAAAGGATGTGTGTTAAGCACACTTAGCTATTTATTCGAACAAGGGACACCAGCCTTGAAGAAGGGCCGGGGAATGCTCCGGGTCGAACCCTGAGTAGGAGGGTGAGAGTTCAGTAGGACTCTTAGAATGGGTTGGGATAAACCTCTTTGATGAGGAGTAGCCGAGTTAGTACACGTATAGGTCCGAGAACTACATCTGGTTTGATGTCGAGTCCATGTCCAGGTGCAGGGCTTGTCTATGTAGGCCGTAACTCTTTCTTTGGATAAAACATAAACAGCATTGCTATATCTCGCGACACACTTTGTCCCGAAAAGTTCACAAACCGCACACTTAATGTATCTTAGGCAATGAAATTGACTTATTAGCAGAAATCACGGCAGGATGTGAATCAACAGTATAAAAAACATTGTTTTTATATTTTTATTCCTCGTTAAATTAAATAAAAATTTGGGCAAATACTAGTAAGTAGTAAGTAACCGCTTCACTTTGCCGTCACACCGCATGGCCCCAAAACCTCTTTCTAAGTGCTCTTCTCTTGCAAAAATTTCTTCTCATGGGTACCAGTAAGTGAGCCACCAAGTCAAAATCCAAAATAGGAGCTCAAAGGAAAAACCAATATGATATCCAATTGGTAAATATTCAAGCAAAATTGTGACCTATTGTGAGCTTCATAATTCAATGGAAGCTTCTGCAACCAAACACAATTCCATCACAGCTTGTACTGGGTCTGGCTGCCTTACTGAGTCAAACTCGGCAGTGCCAACACAAATCATTAGAAAATATATGCTAGCAAACCCTCTCACTGATACTACCATCATGAACCAAAAGTGATTTCAAAGAGTTCTAATGCTTTTAAGTTTTCACATAACAGAATTTCCAAACCCAATCTATTATAAAAATCTTCATTTTCAAAACCCCACTTTATATATTCACCTCTGAGAAAAATTATGGAAGAAAAAGGGACAAGATATGGCAATTATTTGAGAGAGATTAATTTTGGAAGGAGAACAAGGCAAAGTTGCAAAGAGAAGAAGATTAAGTGTTGTCACTAGAGCGGAAGATGAAAAGAGACCAGAAAGAGAGATAATTAAATTATTAATTAAACTTAATTAAATAAAAAGGTGCCACATCATTCTTGATTGCTTCGTGAGATACTGTTCGCTGTATTAATCATTTCCCAACATGAAATTCCATATGGAATAAAATGTCACAATTTTTTTAGTTGGGATACTCTTATTTCATTCTTAGCTTTAAGTTTGTTTGTCTTTTACAAGTTCTCTAAATGTTTAAACTCTTATTTCTGCCAATCTGGCTTGGAACTGGAAGCAGCCGTAGAAAAGGAAAGCAAAAAGTCTAAGAAAAGACAAGCAACCTCTGATCCTGATCTTCCAACCACAACTGAGAAGGTGGATTTCGGTAAGGATTATAATAATATTTTAAATTGTTTGTTAGCATGAGCTATCCATCTTCTTTGGTTAGGTTATCTGTGTTTTGGATTCCATGTTCTTGGTCTTTTGCTCCCATTGAAATTAAGATTACTGTTTTACTGCCAACTGTTTGTTATCTAGAATTTTGAAAAGTGCCTATACTATTGGTTTATGTATGTTTTGCATGTCAAAACTTTTTGTTGGGAACCCGAAATTCCGCAACTTACAGAATATAGAAGAAATGGATTAAAATGCACAAATACTGGAAAATAGTGTATTATTTCTGAAAATGAAAGGTAAAATGCAAAAGGATGAATATCCTAATGCCCACAGAGTACAGAGGCAAGATGCCAACTGTCCATAACAAACTACAATCTTCCATAATCCCACACTTACACCACCTCACTAAATTTACTATTAACTATTAAGGCATAACAAACTTGCCAACCGAGCATCTCAACCCACTCTTTATATACCATATAACCTCACCATACTCTTTATTACATAATTGCCCCGTTTCCTAATCCCCTCACACACGGCTCTCTATCACTTTTCAACTCACAATAGTTATTTTAGGCTATAGAATTTTGAGTGCTATTAAGATTAAAAGAAAAAGTTTATATGCTAAGGTCTAAGAAAATTTATTTTCCATAAACTCATGATTAGCTTTAATAAGATAATTTGTTTATGAAAATTGTTTGCAATTTGCATGTTGATTTATGTTAAACTATATGCTTTGCTTTGGTATTATGAGTAGTCTTACCATCTGTTATTTTTTTTGAATAGTAATCAAACCCTTGACATCCTCACTCCACTTTATTTATCTTTTGAATGTTAATTATTGGTGATCGGTGAAGTACTATTGATGAGTAACTTTGGCGCTGGCATTGAATGTAGATCAATGTGAGGCTGCAGAAGGAGTCCTTGATGATGATCCAAGTGAGCCAACAATGGGAGAGAAACTTGCCGGTCTCAATTTACTGGATGAAAACAAATCCAAGAGTGAAAAAGAGCAAGAATCTTTGGTTTCATTGAAGCCTCCAAGTGCAGACAGTGTACATATTTTGCTTAAGCAAGCATTAAATGCTGATGACCGCGCCCTTCTGTTGGATTGCTTGTATACTCAAGATGAGAAGGTTATTTTTTTTTCTCTCCTGCGTACCGAACTGTTTTTATATTTGAATGCTAAATTGACCACTTTCTCAGTCTCTTATATGTGATGTAACTCCTTTTGCAGGTTATTATAAAGTCAGTTGCGCAGTTGAACCCATCCAATGTCCTCAAACTTCTTAATTCTCTTATTTCCATTATTGAATCTAGGTAATACATTATAACAATAATTGGATAGATTTAACTTATTTGGTATGCCTGTTTGTGTACTTATTGAAGCATTTAACTTATTTGATAGATTTATTCCATGAGTGGCCACATCTGGATCTTCAATTTTTTTTTTCTCTTTCTTGTATGGGTGGGGAAAGGGGGATAAAAAAAATGGCAGTCCAGTGACTTTGGTAGAGAAAGCATGAGCAAAGAGATGATGCTCTTTGTTAACAACCGGGAAATTGGGTGGTCAATTTTTTTTTGTTCTTGAAGTATTATTATTAACACTTAAAATGATATCATATTAACATAGACAATATCCATATGCAGTAACTTTAGCAGCAATCAAATAGATAATCGTAAATTCGTAATTATGCCTTCTATGTACTGTATCAAAACCAATGTAGTCAGGTTCGCGCACCGGGTCGTAGGATCGTACGATCCTACGTGCTCATGAAGGCTAAACGAGCTAAGAACCCATGGAGGTTCGTTTTTGGGGCTTTTTGAAGTCAGGTTCGCGCATTTTTGTGGTGGTGCGTAAAGCAGATACCAGGTTCGTAAAAAAAAAACGATTTGGGTTTAAAATTGGTTGGGCCTTGCAGTCAAACCGGGTCGGGTCAAGACACAGAGTACAAAACACACTTCTTTTTTCTCAGAAACCCTAAGAAAAATACGCAGAGAAGAAAGAAACGCCGTCATGTGTATTCTCAATTCTTCAATCGTGATTCAGCCTTGCTTCCTTCATAACATCTCGTTCCTTTCCTTTTGTTTCCTTTTGTTTCCTCTGTTTCAAACCTAACATCTCGTTCCTTTCCTTTACTTTCGTTTCATCTCACCTCTCTGTTTCAAACCATCTCTCTGTTTTCATCTATCTCATCTCTCTGTTTCAAACCATCTCTCTGTTTTCATCTCATCCATCTCTCTATTTTCATCTATCTCATTTTTTCCTTTATCCTGTCTGTGTTAATTTTTCCTTCATCTGTCTGTGTTCATGTATTATTATTTTGTGGTTCTGTGTATATGTATATATGTGAAGTTACCATTTTACCCTTAAGTAGGTTCTTACGAATCGAGCTACGATCCCGACCTTACGACCCTCCACCAGCCTCCCGATCCTACGTAGGATCGCGAACCTGACTACATTGATCAAAACCACACTACCATTAAAATAACTTTTAAACTTATGTATTTTGCATCGACTGCAAATGACTTATATATACAAGTTATTCTTTCTTTCTTTCTTTTATAGGTGTGCAATTTTGGTTATGGATGAATTGTATATATATAATGTTTTACTCATTGTAGGGGTGCAATTTTGTCATGTGCTCTTCCATGGCTGAAGTGTCTGCTTCTACAGCATGCAAGTGGAATAATGTCCCAGGAATCTTCTTTAAAAGTTTTGAACTCTTTGTATCAAGTGAGTGCTGCATGATAACTCTACTCGATTAACATTTAATTTGTCAATTGCTCTACCTATGTCTTTTTTTGTGCAGTTGATCGAGTCTAGAGTCTCCACCTTTAAGTCTGTCTTCCAAATCTCAAGTTTCTTAGACATCCTATACACTGGGGTAAGCTTCTTTCTGCTGTCTACAAATAGTTAACTTGAAGTTCATGATCAACTCATGTTTATGGTGCATGGTTTCTTTCTTTTGAACAGGTTCTTGATGAGGAGGTTGACGAAGTTGAAACAGTACCAATTATCTATGTGGACACAGATGACAGTGAGGCAGAATCGGAGGATGTCATGGAAACTTACAAAGATAGCAAAGATGGTGAACTATCGGATGAAGGATTTGATAATCTTAGTGACATTGACGGTAGTGATGGTATGATGGAAGATTAATGATGTCATGTAAACATTTTTTTGGTTCTTTTCAAAACTTGTCATAACAAGATTAAGTCCCAGCAATAGCAGTTGATACCACTTGAGTTGAGTTGCTAGAGAATGTTAGTAATGTATTCTCTGTAATATCTTGGAAACACCATATACATTTGCTTTCCCACAAAGCATAACAATTTTGAGAAATTGATATTAGTGATTGATATGAGAAAATAGGGTTAATTGCATGTTGGAGGATTGGTTGAGTGAAAACATGATCATGGAATTCATTTTGCTTTTTATTATTTATTTATTATGATATTATCTGTTGAGTTGAAGAGAACATTTGACTTTTTCTTGTAAGTATTTTCCTGAACCATTAGTCAGAATGTCGTTACCAACATCTCAACAGATCCCCACTTTCACACCCCTAATGTGTGATCCAATCGTTCATGTCCCAATAATTGATGTCTGTTCTTCGGGGCAGGGCTATCTCGTGAGTGCTGGACCTGCAATGTCAACTAGTGTTCCACCGCTGCATCCAAATCTTGTGAACCCACTGATCTCTGAATCGGATGCAGTGGTGAAAGGTGCAAGGGAAACTCTAAGGTTGCTGATTGGTGGCTCAAGCCAGGGTAACCAACAGGTTATGTTAGATCCTTTCCCAGCAATTTTAACCAATCTGAATGAAAACCAAAACAATGTCCTTGTTGCTGGCAGCCGCGGTCTTTACACTGGAACCAGAGATATAAATGTTATTGCAAACAGCATTGCTGCAATGGGATTAGTATCATTATCTGGAGCATCCAATGGAGACAATGAAAGTGATTCAGAGATATGTGGCGGCAACTACGGTATTTTGGAAGCAATAAAGAAATCCAATGACGCAGGTGGTGCCTTTTCGGATGAGGGCGGACCCTCTGTAGCCCTTTTAAATGGAATTAGTGTAAGTAGCACGATTCCTGAGTAGTGATCCCATGCAAAATATGCCTTTATTCATCCTAAATTCATTAGAAATCCTTTTTAGTCAAGTTTAATTGAGGACTTGCTTAAAATTGCAAAGAGTAGTTGCTTTGATCAGCTAATGGAATTTTAGTGCGACTTTCATGATTCTTGAGCTGTGATGCCTTTATTTATCTTTAGTTGCGGCTTTACCACTTGATATTTGAGAATTAATAACTTTTCAAGTTCAAAATTAGACTAAAATCATGAAGTTGCTTTCTTGCTAACTGTCTACCCCTTCAACCATAGTCAATAATCACGAGTCTTCATTTTTCCATCAAAGTTGCTGTCATTAACTAAATACAAATAAAATTGAAAATCAGACCTAAAGATTGTGATGTTTGGTGTTGGAAGACTGCAACAAAACTTGAAGATGTGGAACATGGTGATGGTGTTGTATAAATAGGGTTTGAGTTTGCTCCATTTACTATTCATCTATTTGTTCTCTGTTTAAGAGAGAGATATGTATAAGTGAAGATTAATGAGATCTATTTTTAATGAGTTCCACTAATTTTCACTTATGTTTATTTCTTTCCTGAGCAGTGATCCCATGCAAAATGTGCCTTTATTAGAAATCATGCGCCTTCACTATTTTATGCCAAACAGATGAAAATGGACAAATTGCTGAATTGCTGAATTTTCTTCAGGATGTTTTGAAAACATGAACTATACACTCACATCAAAGATGAAAATGGACAAATTGCTGAAAACTTTCACAATGTTTTGAAAACTTTAACATGAATTATACATTTGCATAAAAAAATATAAATCATTCAATGATATTTTGTAAAATAAAATGTTTCCAATTAATCTTGTGCACTATAAAAAAGAATTTTTTTAAAAAATAATTTGGCAGCTTTTTAGCTCATAAACATAATTTTCGCACATTTTTCTGCTTTCATTTGCTAATGGAGGTTCATGAAGTTCATATGGTCTTTTATGTTTGTAAATTGTCTATATTCATAGAAAAAATTATGTTTCATGAAAGGAAAAGTTTATGCAAGGTTTTTTTTTTTTAAGCAAAAAAAACTCTAGCAAGGTTATGAGTGATTCTATTTGCTTGCCTCCGAGTAAAAACTATGTTGTAACTAACATTTGTGTTAAGTAGGGACCTACAAGATGATAACAAAGTTCCTAACTCATTCTCATACATATAATTATTAAGCAAAGCGTGCACCACTTATTGACAATTGCTTTCGAATATTACCCTATCATAACCATTTGATATGGCTAGAGAGAAAGCTTGCTTCAAGGCTGTACGCTACAGCTGCGGTAACGTCAAAAAGGAAATGTCATGGTATGAGCTTGAATGAAGGAGCCCATCCTATGAACGTTGGTTATTTGACAAAATGGTTGCCTTACTTAGTTACTAGCACTCTCATATTCTTTTTTTTCCCAAAGATAAGAGGGCTTGCACCCAAAAAATAAGATTAAAGCGCAATAAACACACTCCCATGTCCATTAAACTCCTATGATTAACCAAAGCATCTACACAAAAATTTGCTTCGCAATAAAAATGATGCATTACTATTCATTAAAAAAAACTTAGGTTGAGAAATTAAATTGTCTGAATCTTTTTCCCCTTTCAATGTTAGCTCTACACAAATCATGCTCAAATTTTGAACCGGCATAAATCATTTCGACTCGGTTTGCTTTAGTTAAAGGATCCATAACCATATACTGAGGATAATTTCTCATCCCCCTCCCACCCTCCCTCCTTTTTTCACGCGAAAAATTTATGGAAACGTTTATTGAATTTTTTTTAGTGTAATTTCAACTAAAATTTACACGGAAAAAACTTTGGGAAACATTTTCAGAAGTTTTCTGAGAAAGAAAAGAAATGAGAATTTTTCTATACTAAGATTGATAAGCCCAAAACCAGTGTAGGCCTAAGAGTGACAAGATCCCACATCCGACATTAATGAGCCACGACTCGGGAAACCACCCATTAACTCGGCAGTGGTAAGGAAAACAAAAAATGACCCTTACCCGAGATCGTGAGAGGGAAGAGGAAAACAGTTAAAGGTCTTTTTTTAGTTTCTTTGACTTATTTATATTTTAAAAATAATTGTTAAAATATTAGGGTGGAAATTTAAATCAACGACTTCTTATTTTTTTCAATTCGAATATCTAAGCTTGTCACCCCTAAATGATGGTTGATGAACCTAATCATATTTCTACTGCAATACTACATTTTTCTCTCATATGCATTCATCTCACAAAAACTATTGTCCATTTGATCAATCAAATTATCATCTAAAAAAGAAGTATTATAACAGATATTTTACAATAAACGAATCTCAAAAGCTAACTATAATTTGTGTGATTGTGTTTGTTCTTTATACGCGCACACAAATTCAAAAAAGACAAACAATAATAGAGAATAAGAAAAAAAAATCTTAGCCAAATTTATTAATGTAATTATTATATATGAGATGGACTTTTCTCAAATACAAAATAACTTTTAAACATTAGAATAAGGAGGAGGACGACAACATGGACCCCTTTTACAAACAAGTTTTAAACAACCTGGCACTTGTTTAACTTCGCAACAAGGGGGTACTGTAGCTTTGACATTCCCAACTATAGTACCTGCTGAAATAAGAATAAGTAACATTACAAACTTAAATAACATCTTCAATTGAGTTTTCATTGAAAAGCAAAGTTGATATTTTGCGATGATAAATGTGTTAGAACAAGGAGTATATATTTATAGGCAATGAAAGAATCCTCTAAAATATTATCCTCTTTCCGATCTTTTTGTTAAAATAATAATTTATTTTTTAGATTCATGAAATAATTGATGATCAAAAGCATTAGGATATTTTTTTACCAAAAACATTAGGACATTAATGATGGTCAAACTTGGACTTTTTTTATCATATAGAATATTTTTTTTATATGTTGACTGAATTTTAATACATCATTTATTTTATAACTATTTTAATACATCATTACTCATTCTGATAACTATTTTAATACTTCACTCGTCCTAAAATATAAATATAAATAAATTCAAATTTCCCTATTAAAGGACTAAGTTGCAAACATGGTATAAATGTCTACTCATCCTTATTGATCCTATGAGAAAGCCACCCACATATATGTAGGGGTGTTTAAATTCAAATTGATTTTATTTAAATTAAAAATACCTCCGTCCGCTACTTAAATAACGGACACCCCAAAAAATATCATACCTTTATAATGTTCGTTACGTAACTAGCAGCCAACATTTTTCCAAAAAATTCTCATCTTTATAGCGTCTGTTACTTAAGTAACAAAAGAATAAAATAGAAAACACGTAGGACGCACGAATAACCAATAGGTGGTAAAATGAAATCTCATTTTACATTCCATATTTGTACTAATGGGCTTAAGATCTTTTCTTAATCGAAGTGCCTCGTTATAGCATTTGTGACCTTCTTGTAAGTCCCTACATTGACAATAACAATATATTATAAGTTTTCACTCCCCTCTCACCCGATGAGTCTTTTATCCTTCTGAAATAATGACATTTTTGTCTATACAAATATTGTTTAGAACATAATTTTTAAACTTTTTTTAGTTTTAAATATTATTTCTAACAGTAAAAAAAATTCGAAATCTTTGTTCCGAACTTTATTCGTATAGGCAAAAGTGTTATTTCGAAAGATAAGAGAATGATAGGGGAAGAAAAAACTTTATAGTCAAGCTTGTGGCTAGCAATAGTATTTGGCCCATATAAAATAGAATGATCGTCTTATTATTTCTTTTGTCCGTTGTTTTTAAAAACCACATAAATTACACTTTTAGATAAAGATAAAACACAGTTTTGTTTGGATATATTACTTGGAAGAAGAAAATAAACAAAAATCATCCACACGAATGCATATTTTGAAAAATAAATAAAAGCAGCTCCCTTATTCTTTACACACTTTTTTACGCCGTAAGCTTTTGCCGTGATTTTTTTTTTTAATTCGTCAACAATAAATTGATCTAAATAATAAAGTGTGCTTATAAAGATCAATGAGAGTTAAATGTATTACAAGGAATTAAACTCCCACAATGTAAATAAGTCTAAGATTCGAGCCTCGGAAAGAGGCACCACACATATATTATTCAACGTGCATCGAATGAGATTATCTTACAATGAAAGAACTTATGAGAAATAAATGCTTACATAATTTTTTTTAAAAAATAAAAACTATTCTTATAAACTACAGTACATTATTATGGAGGATTAAAATTTAATATAGATTAAACTAAAAAATTAAAGAACATAATGTTATAAAGATTATGAAAACATATTTAACCCTTAAAAATACTATATAAAATTAGGGTCCTTCCAAGTTAGAGACTAAGTTGCAAACATGGTATAAATGTCTACTCTTTACCAAGTTGCAATATTGCACTTGCAAATACATGTTCACTCTCACTCCTCATTCTCAACCATATAATTTGCTGTCTTAAGATTAGCAGTTTGGATTTCCATATAGTACTCAGATTTTGTGTTTTAACTTCACGTCACATGTGACCTTTATTTTCCACTTTTCTTCAAACAACAATTGACTACCTTTCCATAAAAGGTAGAATTTTTTTTGTTAAGTTTTATTTTTATATATCAAGTTTTGTCCCACAATCTCTAAAGAGGAGGAGTGGGCATAAACGACAAAGGAATTACTGTCGCAAAACATCAAGCATGATGCCCTTCACAAGATTTTTGTAGGCAAAGGTTATGATTTTCTGCCCGCTGAGACATCCAAATATTTTTCTTGTAGAAATTAATTGGTAGAGTTTCCGTGAATATAACTTAATTGGCATCAACATTGTATTTTATAAGTAGAAGTCAGAACATTGACGAAACTTTATTGGAATGACCACAGTTTGATCCGCACAACTGCGATTGATAGAAAGCTAAAACTACTTTATGTCAGAACTGAACCCCGAATCAGATTAAACCGGTGATAAAAAAAAAAAAAATTGGTAGTAGTTTCAACAACACAAAATTGTGTCCAACTTAGACATTATCATTATTTTACTCTAATGTCTCATCTGCTAAAGTACGTATTTTCACCATGGAAATGATGTTCCTAAGAAATTGTGTAATATATGTGGACAAAGTAGTAGTAGACCCCTCCACCACAAGAAAATGTTAAAACACTAATGGAAGAGGACCACTTCCTCACTCAAGTCATTAGCAAGCTATTTGTACCATCCATTCCAAGCTATGTCCCATCAATTTCAGTTGGTTAAAGATGTTGAAGAAGGGATGAATATTAATTATTGATGTTGTTTTTGGATAATATAGTATGATGAAAGTTTTTAACCGCAATCAATTTCACTATATATCAAATTGTTTATGCATACGTGGGATAGTTGGATGTGACATGGATAGATACATCAATGTTTATTATTTTCTATTAGCGTGTTTAACATCTAAATTTGACTTATGAACTCATTTGATTTGATAAATGTATGTGAGATAAAAGGGAGATTTTAGGGTGGGAGAACATGATAGATCTTTTACCAATGCACCATAAGTTTTATGGATGAAATTGAATGTGTACATCATAATATGGTGTATTGTCAGTAATATATTATTATTTTATTTTTTTTGGAAATAAAGTTTTTGATTTTTCTGGAAATTTTTTTCGATATTTTCTCGGAAAAAATTTTCTATTTTCTTTTCGGAATAAAAGTTCTCGATTTTTGGGGGAAAAAGTTTTGATTTCTGATAAAAACAATTCCGGAGTTTTTCTGGAAAAAAATTTTCGTTCTTTTTTCGGGAAAAAAGTTTTGGATATTTTCCGAAAAAAAGTTTTCAATTTTTTTATGGAAAAAGTTCCGGAAAAAAGTTCCCAATTTTTTGGGGAAAATAGTTTTGAAATGTTCACCCGAAAAAATATTGCTTCTACAAAAAAGAGTGAAAAAATATAAAATATTTAAAACTTTTTTTCCGAATAAAATATTGGAACTTTTCTAGAAAAATATCGAAAACTTTTATTTTCCGGAAAATATCCGAAACGTTTTTCCGAATAAAATATCGGATTTTTTTCCCGAAAAAAGAACGAAAACTTTTTTGTTCGAGCAAACAGGCACTTTGGTCTCTGAAAGTGGCACTCGCTGTCATAGTAGTCCCTGAATCATCAAAAAACATTTTAAGATCCCAGAATGTAATTTTCGTTAGTCAGAATAGTCCCGGGCGTAAATTTTTAGCAAATAACCGTTTGATTTGCTGACGTGGACGATTTGTTGACTTCATTGACCATGTCCACTTTCTTTAAAATTTGATGTCATGTAGGCAAGGACCATATTGAGGGCAAAATAGGACAAAAAGAAAGATGAACATTGAGGGACTAAAGTGACTAAAAGAGAAAATCACCCCCAAAAATAAAACCCTAAATCAATCTTCATCTTCTTCCTCTTCTCATCTCCATCTTCTTCCTATTCTCATTGAAATTTTATCAATCATAATCTCTCCATAATCATAAAGCAGCCTCTAACATTAATTGAAATTAACTTATTCATCTCAACTTTTTCAAAAACTATCTAACTTCTTCATAAACAACTATATAGAAGCCTCTAACATAAATTGAAATTGCACTTGTCTTCTCTAGATATGTTCAAACAAATTTGAGTGGATTTTTCGATATTCTTAATTACTAAGGATTTCAAAACCAAATCAAATAGTCAAATAATGTATGTAGATGATTTTGGATTCCCACTTTACCTCCCCCTTTCATCTTTCAAGGTTTTCAAAAATGGTTATAAAGATTATGATTGATAAAACTTCAATGAGAATAAGAAGAACATAGCCATGAGAAGAGGAAGAAGATTTTTTTTTTTGGTGAAACAGAAGAGGAAGAAGATTTTGGATTCCCACTTTATATTTGGGGGTGATTTTTTCTTTGTCAATTTAGTCCCTCAAAGTTTATCTTCCTTTTTGTTCTATTTTTCCTTCAATATGGTCCCTGCCTATGTGGCATCAAATTTTAAAGAAAAGTGACACGTATTGGTCAACGAAGTCAAAAAATTGTCCACGTCAGCACTATCAAACAATTTTTTGCTAAAACTTGACGTCAGTGACTATGAAATTGATGAATATTGTCCACGTCAGTGACTATGAACTTGATGAATATTGTCCACTTTCAGCACTATCAAACAATTTTTTGCTAAAAATTGTCCACGTCAGCACTATGAAATTGTTTTTATCTAAAATCGAAACGTTTTCCCCCAAAAGTCGGGAACCTGTTTTCGAAAAAAAAATCAAAAAATTTTCCCGAAAATATATCGAAATATTTTTTCCGAAAAAATTGGGATTTTTTTTTCAAAAAAAATAAATAAAAAATAATATAATACTGACAGTACACCATAATATCATGTACACATTCAATCTGATCAACAAAACACGTGATGCATCGGTGAGAGACCTATCATGGTCTCCCAACCTAGAATCCCCCGAGATAAAATGGATTATAATCACAAATTCAAAGACGAAATAGTTCATTCACTTGTATTATACTGGTTTCACAGTTTGAAATAGTTTCCTAGCATTGCTGCCGTTTAAAAGATCATGCATAGCAATATTGTCTCTCCTAAGTCTATGGATGTAGTTTTCAAAAGGATTGATTTTGTCATCCAAAAAGAAATTAGCGACGCAACTTGTTGTCCGTTTGCCTTTCACTCATGTGTAATTATTTTGGAATATACATATATTTAAATGAATAATATATTATTTAATCTCAATTTTTTATAGCTTCGGTAATTTAGTGGTTAAACTGGAACACTATAAATGTGAATAAGTGAAGAGTCTAGGATTGAGACTCTAATTCTTTTAATACTAATATTTTTGGTAACTATCAATTTATCTGATCTGTTTGGATTCAATAATATCTCTAATTTCTAAACCAATTTTTTTTAGAGCCTGTTTGTTATAGCTTATTTTAGAAAAAAATCATTTTTTTTATAAAAATAATCACTTTTAATTGTTTTGCATCTGTTTGTTATAGATTTTTAAAATAATCAGAAGCTAAAAATAATCAGAAAAGAACTAAAAATGAGAAGCTACTAAGAGTAGCTTATAAAATAATAGATTTTTTTAGAGGAGATAGAAAAGAAATGTTAAGGGTCCGTTTGTTATAGATTATAAAAATAGTGATTTGAATGTAAAATAATTTAGAGATTTTTAGAAAAGTTGAATTTACTTTGTGTTTGTTTATTATAATAAAAATCACTTTTTTAAAATAAAATAATCTTTAGTTTGTTTGGATACAACTTATAAAAGTGGTTTTTTTAATTACAAACAACTTTTTTCTTTTAACATTTTTTTTCTCTCTCTAAAAAAAATATATTATTTTATAAACTACTCTAAGTAGTTTCTCATTTTTACCTGTTTTCTGATTATTTTTAGCTTCTGATTATTTTAAAAATCTGTAATAAACGGACACAAAACAATTAAAAGTAATTATTTTTATAAAAAAAGTGATTTTTTTTAAAAAAATAAGCTATAACAGTAAAATAACAAATCGATATTCATGTTTCTTATAGTCAACGGAATGCTTAATTTCTCATGGTCAAAGAAAGGATTTTCCAACATTAATTAATACATCATGTAGTCAGCATGTAATTTGTTAAGCCAATAAGATTACAAGTTAATCAAGGATTGGGCCCTATAATGGGCCCACTAGGAGAAAGGATCTCTCAATATTTTTCCGCTCAATTTTTTTCGATTCTTGCATCTTAACCATTGACCAACTTTTCTTTATTTTTTTTAAATTAAAATATTATCACATATTTTTTATCCAATAATCTAGATGCACACATTATTTCCTCAATTTTTTTTTTCAATGGAGAAAATTCATTCTCGGGCCACTAGCTAAACAGTTAATTATAGATACATCAAACCATTTTTCTATAAATATAACTCATGCTGTCGATATCATATTTGCGTTTGATCTACTAATTAAAAAATAAAAATTTAACAGGACAGTTTTAGTTATATTGTGTTTGATTTTAAAATTGTTCTTGAGATTGGACAAATCAGTGGCCAAAAAACAATACAAAAACTAAAATTTTTGTCCCCATTGAACCACGTGACAATTTTTTATCATCTGCATAAGTTGTCTAATATTCCAAAATAATCTTGTGTCCACCAAACTGTTAGATATATGTGTTAAGCCTTGATCAATGTTAAGCCTTGTTAGTAGTAATGCTCATAAGCAAGCTTGGCAAGCCTATGAGCAGGCTTGCTGTTAGAACACGCGCGCGCACCAACTGTAGCTTAAGGTCCAAGTTAACCGTTTGGTATTGAAAAGTTTGTTGTAACTAACTTGTAACTTGTGCATTGGCTATATAAGGGCCTTGCTATGATCAATGAAAGACTAAAGGTTCCATTTGCCTTAACAATTGGTATCAGTTTACCTTCTAAATCGATCCAGCTCTTTGTTCATTAACCGTAGTTAGTTACAAAGATTCATCGTGTTCTTGCTTGAAGCTTCCATGGCGGAATCAAGCAACTATCTGCAACCATCAATTCCCAAATTTGATGGTCACTATGATCATTGGTCAATGCTAATGGAGAATCTATTGAGATCCAAAGAGTATTGGAGTCTCATCGAGGATGGAGTAATTGTGGCTCCTGCAGGAGCATCACAAGATCAAATTCAAGCTGCGAATGAGAGCAAACTGAAAGATCTGAAAGCAAAGAACTACTTGTTTCAAGCAATTGAAAGATCAATTCTTGAAACAATCCTCACTCGAGGCACTACGAAGGAGATATGGGATTCTATGCGCCAGAAGTATCAAGGATCCACCAAGGTCAAGAGAGCACAGTTGCAGGCTCTGAGGAAGGAATTTGAGATTCTGAACATGAGAATTGGTGAATCCATTGATGAATATCTTTCAAGAACACTGAGTATTGTAAACAAGATGGCGAGTCATGGTGACACCATCACTCAGAGCACAATAGTTGAGAAGATCTTGCGTTCTTTAACTTCAAGATTCAACTATGTGGTTTGTTCTATTGAAGAGTCCAATGACACCACCACAATGAATGTGGATAAACTACAGAGTAGTTTGCTTGTTCAAGAACAACGAATAAAGCATCAGAGAGATGAACAAGAACAGATTCTGAAAGTATCCAATGGTGGAAGAGGCTCTGGTGGCAGAGGAGAGAACTCTTATGCAAGGGGTCGTGGTAGAGGCAGAGCTCGTGGTGGAAGAGGATCAAAATTCAACAAAGAATTGGTTGAATGCTACAAATGTCATAAATTAGGTCACTTCCAATCAGAGTGTCCTAACTAGGAGGAAGACAATGCAAACTATGCTGAGTATGCTGAATTTGATGATAAGGGAGAGATCTTACTAATGGCTCAAGAAACAAAGCTTAGTGAGACTCAAGAATCTGATGCAAAGAATGAATTGTGGTTCTTAGACTCTGGATGCAGCAATCATATGGTTGGGAATAAAGATTGGCTCTTTGAATATGATAACACTTTCAAAGATTCAGTCAAGTTTGGTGATGATTCAAAGATGGCAGTTGAAGGAAAAGGTAACTTGAAATTGCATATTGAAGGTTTTACTCAAATACTTACAAATGTGTACTATTTGCCTGGCCTGAAGAATAATTTGTTAAGCATAGGCCAATTACAACAAAAGTACTTGTCTGTTATCTTTAAGAATGATACTTGCAAAGTCTTTCATGAAGAAAAAGGGTTGATCATGGCCACACATATGACATTGAATAGAATGTTTGTTATTAAAGCACCAGTTATAGTTCCTCACTGCATGAAAACATCAAATGATAGCAATGTCAATGCCAACTTATGGCATCAGAGATATGGTCACCTCAGCTTTAAAGGTATGAGTGTGTTGGTTCAGAAGGAAATGGTCACTGGTTTGCCAAAATTGAAGCAACCAAATGAGGAATGCTCCAATTGTATGAAGGGTAAACAACATAGAAAGAATGTGCCAAAGAAAAGCTCATGGAGAGCTAGTACCAAATTGGAACTTGTTCATTCAGATATATGTGGGCCTATTAACCCTAAATCCAATGGAAAGAAAAGATATTTCATCACTTTCACAGATGATCTAAGCAGAAGAACATGGATTTACTTCATGAATGAAAAGTCAGAAGCTCTAGCAATGTTCAAGAAATTCAAAGTGATGGTTGAAAATGAGTCAAAAGAGTCTATTCAGTGCTTAAGAACAGACAGAGGGGATGAATACACTTCAAATGAGTTCAGTGAATTCTGTGATCTTCATGGAATAAAAAGGCAACTCACAGCTGCTTACACTCCTCATCAAAGTGGAGTACCTGAAAGGAAGAATAGAACCATAATGAATATGGTTAGGTGCATGATTAGTGAAAGAAATGTACCAAAAACCTTTTGGCCTGAAGCAGTAAATTGGTCTGTGCACATACTTAACAGATGCCCTACTTTTGCAGTAAAAGATGTCACATCAGAAGAAGCCTGGAGTGGGATCAAACCATCAGTAAGCCATTTCAAAGTTTTTGGCTGCATTGCTTATGTGCACATACCTAACAATCTGAGGAAAAAGCTAGATGACAAAAGCATAATATGTGTTCACTTAGGTATAAGTGAAGAATCAAAAGCATACAAGCTGTATGATCCTATAAAAAGAAGAATTCTTGTCAGCAAAGATGTCAAGTTTGATGAGAAAAAGCAATGGAACTGGGAGAACAAAGTAACTGAGAAATCAAATTCAAGTAAGTAAGTGATTGACTGTGAAGTTGATGCAGAAACTTGCTCAACAAGTAGTTATCATGATAATCCAAATGATGCAGAAGATAATGCCAGCAATGCCAGTAATGCCCTCAGTGAAGAGATGGATCTAACTGTATCTGATTTAGAAGAGGAAGGAGACAATGAGGTGAATGAACTAGGAAAAAGAGTGTAACGACCCAATTTTCATTTATATGTTTTTATGTGTTAAAATGTTTTAATTGACGTGGCATTTTAAATAAGTTAATAACTTTAGTTATTTATCGAGTACTTAGTTATTAGGCGAGTAGTAAGAGTTAACTCGAATTGGGCCAAGCCAATGGGCTTGAGGCCCAATGGGCCGAGTAAGCTAGAGTGGGGCGGCCATATGGCCAAGTCCAAGAGGGAACATTTCATTATGTTCTTGTTCTTGAGGTTGGAGAGAGAAGAGAGCTCAAGTGGAGCTAGGGCAAAGGAAGTGAGGAGAATCAAGATCAAATCTTCGTATTTTCTTCGAATCCAGGTATGAGAGTAGATTCCTTAATCGTGGGTGACTCGAGGAAGGGGAGAATGTCGATTTCTCCTCACCCGAACTTCCTCCACCCCATTTTCGTTTTAAATAGGAATGGATTTTCTTGATGAAATTCGTTCCTAAGGTTCTTGTTGTGTTTAACATGCTTGTAACATGATTAATGAACGGAAATATTTGCTAAAAACGAGTTTTCTAATGGATTAAACTCAAGAACTTAGTGTTCTTGAGAGTTTTGATGAAATGGTGTAAATCCTTACTTTTTCGATGTTAACGATGTAGATCGGGAAAACTAACCGTCCTTTTATGCTTAAACATGCTTGTTACACTTGTATATGAACTTATTTGGGATTTATAACATGAAAAATGGGATTTTTGGGTGATTTGGTGTAGAAATCGCAAGTTTTGAACTGTTCTGACAGGAGGTGTTCGCTCAGCGAACGTGTGGCGAACAGCTCGCCACAGCTCGCTGCAGCTCGCCATGAGCAGGGGACTTCCTGGTGAGGTTCGCCATGTCTCGCTGAGCCTTCGCTCAGCGAATAGTTCGCCGAAGCTCGCCAAAGCTCGCTATGAGCAGGTGACTTGCTGGTGAGGTTCGCCATGTCTCGCTAAGCCTTCGCTTAGCGAAGGCCTCTGTTTCTGCAACTTTTTGTTGATGTTTTACAGTACTTGTAGGCAATTGTAACTTGGTTTAATGATACTCTTGCATGATTATTGATGCTTGTTGATGCTTATAATGCTCATTGCTATTCGTGGAAGATTGTTAATCATGTATGAAGTAATAAATGAAGAATATTAAGGTTTTGTTAAATCTTAATAATGAAGTATGTTGGATAGTGTTCCACATAATAAATGAAGAGCTTATGCTAATTATTTGTGAGTGAATTCATGAACACATATACATGCATTCATGAATTAAATAGGATATTGGATATTCCAATAAAGAAGTATATCGGATTATATTTATCCAATAAAGAAGGATATTAGAGGTGAGATACTCTAATAAAGAAGATGGTACCACATGCATTAGTAATGTCTAGGATTGACATTCATGAAGTTGAAGCATTAGAGTTGCATTAGGCTATATGTGTGCATTACTTGATAAGTGATATGTGACAT
The DNA here is from genome assembly GCF_020283565.1 of Trifolium pratense. NCBI lineage: Eukaryota > Viridiplantae > Streptophyta > Magnoliopsida > Fabales > Fabaceae > Trifolium > Trifolium pratense. The sequence goes on from NC_060062.1 coordinate 26,408,773, forward strand.
ATAATTTGGCTAAGTGTAATGAATTGTAGGTTGATTATTTGGTACTTGGTTATACATGTTTAGAACTTGTAATTGAGTAGTTAATGGTGATGCATGTTTATAAATTATGAATATGCTTGTTGTATGTTGAAGTAGTGTTTAAGTATCGATTTACTTGCACTTGTATTTTGATTATGAGATCTAACTCTCATGCTTTGTGTTATGTGCTGGACCGTTGGGGGTTCAGGTTCTCAGGTTGAGGATCCCGATCAGAGTTAGAGGACTGTTCGTGCTCGTGCTTAGTGTAGCGCTTTTTGGTGAGGAGTTTAGCCTAGACTACTCCTTTAGATATATTTGTATATCTCTTTTGATGGGTTGTATAGAGTTGCTCTGATTAGGTTTTACCGAGTCGGGTTATTCGTTTGAATTGTATTAAGCCCGTGATGGCATATTTAACTTTGCTATTCCTATCTTTTGAATTGTAAACATAATATCCTTTGTTGATATGGCCTAGAGCCTAGGGATATTGTGTGAACAATTATGATCATTGTATGATATACATTATGATAATTATTCGTTTTTAATTCCGCTGTGCTAGCATGATTTTTAATTATGCCGTGGTTTGTATTATTAACATGTGACGCCTAGATTTTCTTAAGTGTTTTATTTATTTATATTTAATAAATACGCGTTAAGGGGTTGGGTGTTACAAAGAGTTTCAAAGAAACCTGGTTATCTGAATGACTATGAAACTAGAGATTATGAAACAGGTGAAAGTAATGACAGTCAAGCCTTTTTCAGCCCTAGTGAAGATCCAATAACATATAATGATGCAGCTAAACATGAAGTATGGAAAAAGGCTATGGACACAGAAATAGAAGCAATTGAAAGTAATGACACCTGGGAACTGACACACTTTTTTTTTTTGAAAAAGCTAAATTAGCCCACCCAAATTAGTGGAAGAAAAAGGGTGGAAGAAATAGTCACAAGAAAGGGGGGGTTTGAATTGTGACCCTTTTTTAAAAATTAATCCTGCATTCTACAAAATTGATCTCAAGTGTATACTTGGATAAATGTTAGTGAATTATAGAACAGCTTGGTCTGAGAACGTTCTTTACTATAAAATAGATTGTTCTGGGAACGTTCTCTACTGCGTGACAATTCAAATTAAATATAATGAAGTGCTTTGTGTGATGTATGTTTACAGTAAATAAAAGAGAATAAGGAAGAGAAACAACACACAAACAATTATCCTGGTTCACCCCCTAATAGTATGGGCTACTCCAGTCTTCACGCTCCTGTGAGATTATCCACTATGAGATACTACCGATCTCAAATTACACTTCTTCCTTGATCTAGTCCAAGATCATAATCTTCCAAGCTTCACTCGCTTGATCTACCTAAGTCCTCCAGACTTTATAAGGTGTCACTCAATCAATAGTTACGTATTGACTTGAGCCAATCTTTTACAAATGATGATGGTTTGGATCTTCAAGCTTTTACAAAAACTCAAACAATTGAGAAGCTTGTTACAATGGAAAAAACTCTCAGTTCACTCAAATGATATACTGATCCTAGTATTGAGATTACAATGTTTGGAGTGAGAGAGATTTAAATAAAGAGACAAAGATGTAACCACTTAAAAATGGGTTATGTTGAAAAATGGTCTCTTGAGTTATTTGCTTTTAGAAACTCAAAGGTTAGTTTGAGAAGCAAATAAAAACACTCTAAACTCAGAAGTATGATGAGAATGTAGATCTTGAGTGTGAGTGATAAAAGAAGAGTTTCATGACTTGTAGACAAAAACAAGTGATTGATGATTTGTAGCTTCAACTCTTGCTCTTCAATGTTGCCAAAGCCTTCCTTTTATAGTTGAACCTTGAGTCTTCAGTTCCTTGGTCCCAAAGGAAGTTTTCCAACGGCTAGTTGCTTCAAAATAGACAGCTCATGCTGAATTGTTAAGTAGATAAGTTCTGACTGTTCTTTCTCAGAACGTTCTCTCTGCTGTTCTTCATATTTTCAAACAAAAGAGCCATAATGACAGCTTGCAGTGAGTTGTAGATAGTTGTCCATTGCTTTTCCACCAAGTATAGCCATTACAAATCATTTAAACACGTTTTGGCCAGCTGTAGATGAGTTTGCATCTTCAAATGTAAAGGACAGACATTCTCAGCATCGTTCTCAGAGTGTTCTCCAGACTGGGTAATATATGACTTTGTTCTTTTGAAGCAGATTTGATGCATGACAGAAACCAGCTGTAATATGTAGAGGAAGCAGCTGTATTGTCCTTCTTGGAACTGTTCATGATGTACTTTCCATGTACATTCTTCTTGAACAAAATAAAACACATGGGAGAATGTTCATATAATATCCTTTTGAAAGTACATGACAACTAATAGTTGAAGATGTGTTGTCCCATTCTCATTGGTCTATGTAAACATTGTCTAAACACTCTTGATACACCTGATGAGATGTTGTCTTGAGAATTTATCATGTTGCACATGCTTGATCCTTAACTATGGCCAAAGGGGAAAGTCACTTTTCTCCCAAATATTCCTTGCCTTAATTGATCATAAACTGTTGTGATCTTGTGAGTTAAAACCAAGATAAAAGTGTTTCTTTGTCTTGAATAGAGTTGACTTAAAGAAATAAGTACTTTTGCTATGAAGCTCGTTCTTGGAGAGAATGAAGCATAAACTGTAGAATGTTCTCAGAGCATTCTTGAACCAGCATTCAAGATTTTCTTCAAGGAGTGAGACACGTGATCTTGATCAATTAACTTGAAATCTTGCTGCTGCAAAACTTCCCACAATTCCTCTTTGATGTTTTGCACACATGGTTGCTTGCTCATTGATGATCTTTAAGATTCTTTAGTGGAGGCATGAGAGTACTCATCATTGAGAATGATTAAAACTTTTATTCCTTGTGCATAAGCTCCTTTGAAAAACTCATGGACCATCATTCTCAAACGTTGTCATCTTGAGAAGCTTTAGTAAAATGATACTTTGAGTAGGTTTTGAAGATCCTCAATGAATGCATCATTCCCATTAATATTAATTGTAGTAGTAAATCCTCAAAGCATATAACTCAAAAACTCATTGTAACCCTTGTCACATAAAATCAATATATTCTTGAGTAGCTTGTGATGTAGGTTTTTCCATCCTGATTCTTCAGCTATGATCCTCAAATTCTTCCTTGATTATTTAATACTTGTTGTGATCCTTGAGTGATGAGGAAGACAATTATCCATGAAACTCACTTTCTTGCTTGATCCTTCGATGAATCTTTTTATGATTCAAAACAACAGTCTTTAAAAATCTTCTTGAAGCTTGTGATACTACTGTTGTAATTATTTGATGATACTCCAATTCTTTCATTGTTTGAGTATATAAATGCACTTGTTGACGTGAGTAGCCTCTAGCTCGTCCACTTGATAATATCTATCTTCAATCACTTAGTAAGGTGATACATGACAAACATGTCATTCTCCAAAACCTTTTCTTTGCTTTCTTTTCTAGGAAATACACAATGTTGACATATATTGTGAAACAACTTGAATTCCTTCTCGAGAGTTGATGAAGGAGATTCATTCATCTTAACACCAATTGCAAATTGAACATTTCTATGACTAAATTATTTCTTCGCAATTTCAAAACGGTGTACCAATACCATTGTTCATTCCAATGGAGAATGTTATTGTTATATCAATGGAGCTTTCACTACAACAAATTAAGGCCTTTAATAGCGCTTTTTTTAGCTTTTAATAGCACTTTAAAGCGCTATTACTGATACCGCTATTATAAGTTCGGTGCCTACAATAGCGTTTTATAAGCGCTATCAAATGTCCACTTTTAATAGCGCTTCTTGCAAAAACCGCTATCGTATGTAAGTTGGCGCCATCTGCTAGGACTTTGGAAGCGAGTTTTAATAGCGTTTTATTCTAAAAGCGATATTATATGTCTGTTATTTAATAGCGCCCGTGTGTAAAGCGCTATTATAGTCCTTCCAGCAAACAACTTTTAATAGCGCCCGTGCCCAGAAGCGCTATTATAAGTCCTTTTTCAAATTAAAAAAAAAAAAATCATTTTTTGTCTAAATTTTGTAATATACTGTACTTTGATAACCAAAAAAAAAAAACTAAACAAATTTTATTAATCAACAACACATAAAAAATAAGTGACGTGCACTACAACATAACCAAGTATGGGATATAAAATAATCCAACAACAAAATACAACTCAAAATTTCAAACTTAATCAATCCTTTGCTTATAGCATGTATGAATGACACCACTCAGTTTCTAAATCGTTGATCTTTAGTACAAGAGAAAAGTCTTAGTTTAGCTCATGTGATGCCTGAGTACTAATGCTTAGAGGCATATGCAATTACACATAATCAACAGAGTCACCTAAAATGTCTACAGATGAGTGCAACGTGGACCATTTCTTCCCATTTAACAAAGTCACTTTGTCATTAGATCTTTTTCGACTATTTGATTTAATCTTTCCTCTGGATGTAGAGCTTCTTAACCTGAAAGTTATTCATAGTATACAAGATACAAGAACGAATTTAAATTCAATGACTCCCTAGGGGTTACAATTGAAGAAAAATCATTGGCTCATAATGTGCTAAAGCACGAAATGTAAACAAATTTGACATACCTCTAGAAAATTGTCATTGAACTACCCATACAGAATTACGTCAAATGTCATTTGACCTTCACCACATCAAGCTAATTCTTTGAAAGCTATAAGACAAGCTTGTAACTCTTTAAAAAATTTACTGCCAAAGAACCAGAAAATCCAACACTTAGTGTTCAAACTTGAATGAAACATAACAAATAACACTAACAAGAAAATAAGCTACTCACAAGTCATGTCTTTGGGAGTAATATTGAGAAGTTTCACAATTAAAAAGAAGCATGATAAACTTTAATACCGGGAGACACCAACCAAAAATATAAGTTCTCAGTGACCTTGCCAAGTGAATGCTCTAATAGGCTGACAAGAAAATCAAGAAGCCAGCTCAAAACCAGAAATATAGGAGAAATTGTCAAACTAGATAAACTACAAGCTTTATTATGATATCATTGCAATGACTTATTGGTTCGAATGAAGCACCTTCGACGGTGGCTGGGCATATCAGAACTGTTGCTGAGTAGATATTGATGTCATTTTGAATCCACAACCCTCAAATGCAGGGCTTAATCATAACAAGACTTTCAAATGTCTTGAAACAAAGACTACAATGAACATGAATGAGAACATGAAGTTATTACTATTATCATGAAATTACTCATGTGATATGAATATAACAGGTCCTATCGAAGCATTTGACAATTAAAGAAAAACTTGTGAGCGTTTAGGATGTGCCAAATATATTCAAGACATAAGATACAGCCCTCGGTCTCTGCTATAAGACAATATGATAGAGACTTGAATTGTGTAGTGGGCCTTGATTATGATCCTAAGCCCAACATAAGTGTGAGAAAGGAAAGAATGATGAGGTGGCAAGTAATAGTAACTATATAAAGAGTAGCAAGAGAAAAGAATAACTTGAAAGGAAGAATAACTTCTTCAGGTTGTTTTTGCCTCTCCACCATTTTCTCTGGTTGTTGTCTCTCCGCCATTTTCTCTGGTTGTTGTCTCCCTGTTATTTCATTGGCGTGTAGCTTCTCTAGCCGCTCTAATTTGGCTTTGATCTCATTAACCTGTGCTTGTGTGCTGTTACTTCTAGGTGCATATAATCGTTTCCTAGTTAGTAGTTACCCCTTTACCATAGCTCCTAACACGACCAGAGTACTCTGGGAGATCTAGAGCCTTAAATAGCGTATCAGTAGGAGCAAGGTCTTGTTCCTCTTCTTCCGTTAAAGATTGTGTTAACTCATCCTGACATTAATTGATAAGCAAGAAGAAACTTGTTATCCATCATAATAATTAATTACTGAACAACAAATTCTTACATTTATGTAGAATACTATTTAACTTACACATTTATCCTTCACACTCTGAACATTTTCATCAATCTCTCCATCCTTACCCACACGAGCAGACACCCAAACATTAACACGGGGTATAATCTGTTCTCCCGTTTCTTTTATCTATGTAAAATTTGACACGTTAAAATAGAAATTAAAACACAATTTTACCATCTTGTACAATATATTTATGCACATACTTACCATGTCATCTTCAAGACGAGCATATCCTAGACGTCCTTTTTTATATGGATGTTGAGGATTTAATGCCCTTTCTCGGTTTTCTTTACTAATTTTCTGCATTCATTAAATTGTCAGAGGCATCAACTGTATATTTGTTAAAGAAACTAAATCAAGTGATAAAAATAATTTTTCAATAATATATTACCTGAAATTCTTCAGTCTCACGCTTAGCAACAAAAATATCCCAATGCTCTTGCTCAATTACATGAGAATATTTACTCGGCCGTTGTCTAATAACATTACCATCACCATCTCTTAGATACTCTGTTGTCAACTTGGTTCTAAATGCTCTAAGACAAGTTCCAGCTACTGTCATTACATAATCGTAATGTTCATCGCCAATTTCAAAAGCTGACTGCACGACAATATGGAGATCATTACCAAATATACACAAATAGATTAACTTAATGCTTATGTAGAATAATTAGCTTAAGTTAGCGTCTTACTCTAATTTCGTCCCAAATATCTTTTTTATAAGCATCATAGGCAGGTCTTACGGTTTCATCTTTCGCGTTCCAACGGTCAAAATAAATTGGAACTATCCGACGAGCGGTGAGACCAATGTAACTACTTAAGTATCTGCTGTTACGTCCAATTGACTGCCCTCTATTATTCCATGTAACCTGAAAACACAACTTACATAAATTAGTTTTCATTTAGCCTTTTAACTATATAAAAATTGTATTTATAATATAGCAACATGTACTTACTTCCAGCTTAATTCCACTACTTTTAGCTTTGAAAATTTTTCGCATCAGAGTCACCACGTGTTCCTTTTTTTTTTGGACTATTAGAAGCCATTCACCTGTAAAAAAATGTTACTAACAGTGAGAATAACATTAATTAAGTTTGTAAATCAATAACAATAAAAGACTAAAAAATAAGTTATAAGTTACTATACCATACAAACTCAAGTACCTCAGCCAGAATGTGACTTAATTGAGTTATGAGTAAGTTACATTACTTAGTCCAAAGATTTTCTTACATTTTCATGGATTTGGATCTCTCCATTTTTCACTCATGCTTTCTCAATTTTTCTTAATCCAAGTGTTAGTAAATTACAAAGAAGAAAAAATCAACATTTGAATTAAGAAAAAGTAGATAAAACATAAGGGAAAATTGGAGCCAATGATAAGTGTTGATTTTATACTTTAATTAACTCTCATATTTGGTTTGATAATCTTTATTTTTGTCTAAATTATAGATCTTAGATGCATTTTATACTTATGGGTTCAATTTGGGCTTAATTGCTAAACATTATTAATTTTTGGGTTTTTAATCATTTTGACCTTTCTGACTTCGGCAGCGCATATATGGAGCTACGAATATCGGATTTTGATGATCTTTGCGCTCCTGGAAAGCTAAGACAAATTTCTACAATTTTGGGTTTCACAAGCTTCAGCAAATTTGACTTAAATCTAGGTGAAACTGGGCTCTAAAGTTGATGGTCGTTGCTGTCAAATGGTCAAATACCTTTCTTCACTAATTGGGCCATAAGTCACTCACTAATAATCCAAATTATACAAAATTTGTGGCCCAAGTTTAACATAACACAGAGCAGCTGGTGTCACTAACCAGAAAGAGCCTTACTTCATAAGAAAAGAAGCTAGCATCTCATCGACAAAAGGAGTCGGTCATGTAATGAAAAGGAAGGGAATTCAATTCTTCTTTCTCACATTGTCAAAACCTTAATGAGTAAGAAATTAAGAGCTTCACAACCAGGCGGTGTAAAATAGGCAGCTAAGCCTATAAATAGAACAACAAGGCCGAGCATGAAGGTCATTATTCTATGTTGAACTTTACAATTGGAGTGCAAATACAAGAGGATATTGGGTGCTTTATATCAAAGAGCTCAAAAACTGATATTTCTAATAATGTATATTTCCAATCAGTAGTTTTTAGTACTGTAGGAACTTAATAATGTATGAAAAGATAAATATTAACCAATCAGATGTATCACTGCTTATATGTTAAAAGATTGTAATTACTAAGTTGCAGAACACTGTAACTACACATATGAACACTATAATTATAAATATTGAAAAAATTGAAAAAAGAAAATTATGAGGGAAGAAAGAAAATCACTAAGCGCATATATGAACACAAACAATTTTGGGTCACATATATAAACATTGTAATTACTAAGCGCATATATGAACACATATGAACACGGTCACAAGATTATGAGGGAAGAAAGAAAATTGAAAAAAAAAATCAAAGAACAAAAACAACATCTTAGATCAAGTTGCATAAAAGAGCACCTGAAACAGAAGTGACGATGTGAGAACGATGGCTCTAACTTCGATTTGAGAACGATGTGAGAAGAGGAAAGATTAATGGATAACGATGGCTCTAACTTCGATTTCTTTGGGAAGTTCTGATTGGTCTGAGTTTGATTACAAAGGAATGATTTCTATCTAAGTTTGATTCCTTTGGGTTTGAAGCTAGAAGACGATCAATTTCGATTCTAGGGTTTGAGTTCAATTTTTGGGAATGGTTTGAAGAAGGTCGAAATAGATTGATTTTGTTTTTACGGTTTGATTTCAATGTTTGAGATTGAAGATCGTGGGTTTGAGATTGCTGGGAGAGTGGGAAATTAGTGCGGGAAAACAAAATCGTGAGAGCGTAAATTTGATAGGGAAGCATCTTGAGTTGCTGGGTTTTTTGTTTTTGGAAAGGAAGAAGGAGATTGCTGAAATTGTGGGATTGTGGGTTCCTTTTTCTTTTTTGTTACATTCTCTTTTTTTTTTTTTTTTTTTTTACAAATATATATATATTTTTATTATATGATTAACCAACCAATGGGTCAAGGGTTCGAGACCCACCCATGACAGTTTTTTATTTATCAATTTCATCTACTATAGCGGTTACGTAAAATGCGCTATTATAGGGTATAAATTTTAATAGCACTTTTTCAGAAGCGCTATTAAAAAGCTCCGCGTTTTTGGCTTTAATAGCGGTTTTTAACAAAACGCTATTATAGTGTACTTTGGTTCAAGGCTTTAACAGCGCTTTTTCTAAAACCGCTATAATAAGAGCTCCAGTTTATGTTTTAATAGCGTTTTTTCAATAAGCGCTATTAAATTGGCGCTATTAAAACTCCTTTTTGTAGTAGTGTTTTAAAGGTTCCATCTTGAGGATGATGGAAAGTCAACTCCCAACTCTTTGGATGTATTTGTAAAGATGATGTTCGAATAATTTCAATCTATTGATCCATGATTTCTTGTCGTTGTTGTTCATTAACATCAACACCACTATTATATCTTCTCTTCATATCAAACTCATTAAAAGTAAAATGCATAAAGAGAGTATCCCAAAAATTGTTTTCTTTACTATGCCAAAAATAGTAATAACATCAAAAATATAAAATCATGATATGATTGAATTTTTATACTTTCAAAATGGCATGAAGTTTTACTCAAGATACAAACATGATTCAAAAACATAACATGTAATATCTATGGTTTCTTTCAAGAGTATTTTTCAACGTTTAAAAATATTTTAGCCATTAAAACAACTCTATTTTTGTTGAAATTCTAAATCAAGAAAAATCAACTGAAATACCATTTTCTTTAAAGAAAGTTGTGAAAGAAAGTTTTTCATAATCTCCACATGATCACTACTTATAGAAAATGATTTTTGAGCTTCTAACAAATGAACTCTTAAAAATAATGTCCAAGTGGATCATTGAATAAATCATTAAGAATAAAGAAGTCATAAGACTTGTAGTTTTGACAAGAACAAATAAACCAATATGAAGTGGTTCAAGAGTTTTTTGGTTGAAATTGTATTTTTGAAAAAGAAGACAACTTCTTGATACAATAAATATAAGTTTACAAATTATATCATTTTCACAACCAATTTTGAAAAATATCTTATCAGACCAAATTTGAATAAATTTGCAATAGTTGTCATATTTGACAAAACTCTTTTATGCCAAAAACATTTAAAGTATGATATGGTCTAAAATTCATCTATGTATTAACATAAAGATTTTAAATGAAAAATCATGATCATGAGGATGAATATGAAATAACTTCAGTTCCAATGTTACCAAATTAGAGAAGTTATGTGTTACACCTTTAACATATCAATCATCCTTAATTTATGCAAAATCATTTTAGTAATGATACAAATACCTTTGGTTTGATTTTTGTCAATGATTCCAAAGGTTGCAGATCACATTCATCCTTTTTTTTTAAATATGAGGAAATATTGTCTTTCTCAAGTCATATTCCTTGAGTATCAATTTTCCAAGTCTTAAGGCTTTTTCTTGACTGCTTAAAGATGTTCCTGCAACACAAGTTAGTAATGATTTTGGTACCCATAGTGATCTGGGTCCTTGAAGGTTAGTGTCATTCCTCTTATAAGATTTCTTCTTATGATGATAAGTTGATCTCTTATAGGAAGTTTTGGAATAAGAATGCATTTTGAGAACCTTCTGAGAATGTTCTTGTTTCTGATGAGAATGTTCTTTTCTTTTGAATTTTTTCTTAAAACAAAAGGATTCAATATGTCCATATTTGTAACAATATGAGCATTTGTATCTCTGTAATTTTTTATCTTTATGAGGAACAAAAAAATTCTCATAAGACTTTTGTTTTTGAAAATTTCCACAACCTAAATAAGTTTTTTCAAAAATTACTACTTGTGATTCCTTTATGTTTTGAAAAGTTTCTCTAGATTTTGCAGAACTTGTAATGTCGTTTTTCAATTCTAAAACATTTCCTTTCAAAACATCATTCTCTTCATGATTCATAGAGCATTCTGGAAGATGATTATTGATTTCTTCCTCGTTGAGAATCTTTGTTTGTTCAAACATTTCCAAATGAGAGTATTGCAATTCTTGAATCATTTTAAAATATTTATCATTTAAGATTTGCAATTTCTCATTTTCTTTCTCAATCTCAAATAGTCGATTTTCCATAATTGTATACTTTTGAGATATAATGTTTGAGCTTTTTAGAAGATTATCAAATCCAACTTCCATTACTTTACATGCAGGACAAAATTCAAAAGTTGTTACCTCTTTATCTACCATTGAACATGAGTTGCCTTTTTCTTCTATTTTTGAGCCATCAAAGTCATCTTTAGTTGCCATCGTAGATTTCATCTTTGAAGCAAGCTTTCTTTGCACTTTCTTGTTCTTAGGACATTTAGTTTTGGAATGTCCCTTCTTTTTGCATTTATGGCTCGAACTTTGATTTGCAGGTTTCGTCATCACTTCCTTCCTGAATCTTTTCCTCTTACACTGTTAAGTGCTCAAACCTTAGAGGCAGAGCTCTGATGCCAATTGAAGTGGAAGAAATAGTCACAAGAAAGGGGGGGTTTGAATTGTGACCCTTTTTTAAAAATTAATCCTGCATTCTACAAAATTGATCTCAAGTGTATACTTGGATAAATGTTAGTGAATTATAGAACAGTTTGGTCTGAGAACGTTCTTTACTATAAAATAGATTGTTCTGGGAACGTTCTCTACTGCGTGACAATTCAAATTAAATATAATGAAGTGCTTTGTGTGATGTATGTTTACAGTAAATAAAAGAGAATAAGGAAGAGAAACAACACACAAACAATTATCCTGGTTCACCCCCTAATAGTATGGGCTACTCCAGTCCTCACGCTCCTGTGAGATTATCCACTATGGGATACTACCGATCTCAAATTACACTTCTTCCTTGATCTAGTCCAAGATCATAATCTTCCAAGCTTCACTCGCTTGATCTACCTAAGTCCTCCAGACTTTATAAGGTGTCACTCAATCAATAGTTACGTATTGACTTGAGCCAATCTTTTACAAATGATGATGGTTTGGATCTTCAAGCTTTTACAAAAACTCAAACAATTGAGAAGCTTGTTACAATGGAAAAAACTCTCAGTTCACTCAAATGATATATTGATCCTAGTATTGAGATTACAATGTTTGGAGTGAGAGAGATTTAAATAAAGAGACAAAGATGTAACCACTTAAAAATGGGTTATGTTGAAAAATGGTCTCTTGAGTTATTTGCTTTTAGAAACTCAAAGGTTAGTTTGAGAAGCAAATAAAAACACTCTAAACTCAGAAGTATGATGAGAATGTAGATCTTGAGTGTGAGTGATAAAAGAAGAGTTTCATGACTTGTAGACAAAAACAAGTGATTGATGATTTGTAGCTTCAACTCTTGCTCTTCAATGTTGCCAAAGCCTTCCTTTTATAGTTGAACCTTGAGTCTTCAGTTCCTTGGTCCCAAAGGAAGTTTTCCAACGGCTAGTTGCTTCAAAATAGACAGCTCATGCTGAATTGTTAAGTAGATAAGTTCTGACTGTTCTTTCTCAGAACGTTCTCTCTGCTGTTCTTCATATTTTCAAACAAAAGAGCCATAATGACAGCTTGCAGTGAGTTGTAGATAGTTGTCCATTGCTTTTCCACCAAGTATAGCCGTTACAAATCATTTAAACACGTTTTGGCCAGCTGTAGATGAGTTTGCATCTTCAAATGTAAAGGACAGACATTCTCAGCATCGTTCTCAGAGTGTTCTCCAGACTGGGTAATATATGACTTTGTTCTTTTGAAGCAGATTTGATGCATGACAGAAACCAGCTGTAATATGTAGAGGAAGCAGCTGTATTGTCCTTCTTGAAACTGTTCATGATGTACTTTCCATGTACATTCTTCTTGAACAAAATAAAACACATGGGAGAATGTTCATATAATATCCTTTTGAAAGTACATGACAACTAATAGTTGAAGATGTGTTGTCCCATTCTCATTGGTCTATGTAAACATTGTCTAAACACTCTTGATACACCTGATGAGATGTTGTCTTGAGAATTTATCATGTTGCACATGCTTGATCCTTAACTATGGCCAAAGGGGAAAGTCACTTTTCTCCCAAATATTCCTTGCCTTAATTGATCATAAACTGTTGTGATCTTGTGAGTTAAAACCAAGATAAAAGTGTTTCTTTGTCTTGAACAGAGTTGACTTAAAGAAATAAGTACTTTTGCTATGAAGCTCGTTCTTGGAGAGAATGAAGCATAAACTGTAGAATGTTCTCAGAGCATTCTTGAACCAGCATTCAAGATTTTCTTCCAGGAGTGAGACACGTGATCTTGATCAATTAACTTGAAATCTTGCTGCTGCAAAACTTCCCACAATTCCTCTTTGATGTTTTGCACACATGGTTGCTTGCTCATTGATGATCTTTAAGATTCTTTAGTGGAGGCATGAGAGTACTCATCATTGAGAATGATTAAAACTTTTATTCCTTGTGCATAAGCTCCTTTGAAAAACTCATGGACCATCATTCTCAAACGTTGTCATCTTGAGAAGCTTTAGTAAAATGATACTTTGAGTAGGTTTTGAAGATCCTCAATGAATGCATCATTCCCATTAATATTAATTGTAGTAGTAAATCCTCAAAGCATATAACTCAAAAACTCATTGTAACCCTTGTCACATAAAATCAATATATTCTTGAGTAGCTTGTGATGTAGGTTTTTCCATCCTGATTCTTCAGCTATGATCCTCAAATTCTTCCTTGATTATTTAATACTTGTTGTGATCCTTGAGTGATGAGGAAGACAATTATCCATGAAACTCACTTTCTTGCTTGATCCTTCGATGAATCTTTTTATGATTGAAAACAACAGTCTTTAAAAATCTTCTTGAAGCTTGTGATACTACTGTTGTAATTATTTGATGATACTCCAATTCTTTCATTGTTTGAGTATATAAATGCACTTGTTGACGTGAGTAGCCTCTAGCTCGTCCACTTGATAATATCTATCTTTCAACAAAAACTCAAGTGCAAACATCAGTAGATCACCATTCATAAAACTTAACATTTATTCCATAAGGTTTGTTGTCATTAAAATACTAAAATGGATTTTGCCTCAACAATAAGTACAATGAGGAAGGAAAGATTGAGAAACACAAAGCTAGATTAGTAGCTAAAGGGTATTCCCAGCAACATGGCATTGATTACAATGAAGTGTTTGCACCTGTGGCCAGATGGGATACCATAAGAACAATACTAGCTATAGCTGCAACAAACAACTGGTATGTGTTTCAACTTGATGTAAAAAGTGCTTTTTTACATGGTGAGTTAGATGAAACAGTATATGTGGAGCAGCCATTAGGCTATCAGAAGGAGAAAAAGGAGATGGTGTATAGATTGAAGAAATCTCTCTATGGATTAAAACAGGCTCCAAGAGCTTGGTATAGCAAAATTGAGGCCTACTTCAGCAAAGAAGGTTTTGTCAAATGTGCTCATGAGCATACTTTGTTTGTAAAGAAAGAATCAGATGGGAGGATCATCATTGTAAGCTTGTATGTAGATGATCTCATATTTACAGGCAATGATCAAAACCTGTTTGAAAAATTCAAAGTATCAATGGAAAGAAATTTTGCTATGACTGATTTGGGATAAATGAGATACTTCCTTGGGATTGAAGTAAAACAGACAAAAGAAGGTATCTTCATGTTTCAACAGAAATATGCTTGTGAAATCCTAAAAAGGTTCAATATGGAAAACTGCAATAGTGTCTGCAACCCTATTGTACCTGGAAGCAAATTGAAGAAAGATGAAGATGGAATAGCTTGTGATTCAGCTAGCTATAAACAGATGGTAGGTTGCCTAATGTATCTTCTTGCTACTAGACCTGATTTAGCATTTTCAGTGTGCTTGGTAGCTAGATTTATGGAGAGGCCTACAGAGTTACATGTTGCAGCAGTGAAAAGAATCCTTAGATATGTTAAAGGGACTGTGAACTATGGACTGTGGTTTGAAAAGGGAAAGAATGATGAGCTTGTTGGTTGGTCAGATTCAGATTATGCAGGAGATCTTGATGATAGAAAGAGTACATCAGGGTATGTGTTCATGATTGGTTCAAAAGTTGTGTCATGGTCATCAAAGAAGCAACCAATTGTAACTCTATCCACTACTGAAGCTGAATTCATAGCAGCAGCCAACTGTGTCTGTCAAGCCATCTGGTTAAGTAGGGTGCTTGATCACATCAACAGCAGAAAGAAAGAGTGCATTACCTTGTATTGTGACAACAGTTCAACAATTAAACTGTCAAAGAATCCAGTGATGCATGGAAGGAGTAAACACATTGATGTTAGGTTTCATTTTCTCAGAGATTTAACCAAAGATGGAAAGATTCAGCTGCTGCACTGCTCATCCTTTGAGCAAACTGCAGACATCATGACTTAGGCTTTGACTCTTGAGAGTTTTTGCAAATTCTGAGACTTGCTTGGATTGTGTAAGCTTGAAGACATAAACTGAAGCCTTGACATAGTTCAGTTTAGGAGAGGATATGTTAGATATATGTGTTAAGCCTTGATCAATGTTAAGCCTTGTTAGTAGTAATGCTCATAAGCAAGCTTAGCAAGCCTATGAGCAGGCCTGCTGTTAGAACACTCGGGCGCACCAGCTGTAGCTTAAGGCCCAAGTTAACCGTTTGGTATTGAAAAGTTTGTTGTAACTAACTTGTAACTTGTGCATTGGCTATATAAGGGCCTTGCTATGATCAATGAAAGACCCATTTGCCTTAACACAAACATGGTACAAGATAAAATTTGTTTAATACAATACCTCAAACTTTGTCTTGTGTTGTTCTGTCATGTGTTGTTCTATCTAATACTTATATTTTGTAGATGAAATGGAACGTGAATATATATGTTTGATTAAAATTTTGATGGTAACTATTAGTTTTAAAGTTGACTCATATTTAAGATGTCGCTGAATAATTTGTAAATAGTTTTGTTATTGTTTTCTACGTCTTGAAGTTTGTTCTAGTAATTCTTTAGGGTTCAACTCACCTAAAAATTTGACACCACACTAAATTTTTTATTTACACTTATTCTTTGGAAGATTTACTTTTTATAAAGATATAGGCTAAAGACTATTATAAAAAATGTTAAAGAGTATCATATATTACACGTTTGGATTATCTTATTTTCGAGCTTATGCAAACAACTTATTCAATATAAATTAGGTTTTCTGCTATTTTATAAGTTTACACTAGTAAAAATTATATTTTTATAAACTATTTTATCATAAATTACTTAACAAACTTGTAACAATACATAAAAATTGCATAAGCTGTTTGCACAAGCTCAAAAATAAGCTACTCCAAACGAATCCATTATATGAAATCATTTTGAACATAAATTTATAAGTAGAGGAAGAGGTTGTTAGCTTATAAGTTAATCTTATAATGTTGAATTAGATTCATCTCAAAATATTTAATATGGTATTAGAGATTTCCAAGATTCATTATGCCACTTGTTGTCAAGTTACCACTATTGAATTATTTGAGTCTGAGATATAATTGAATGAGATAAGACATGTTGAGGATCCACCACATTTTGTACTAGTGATGAATATTGAATAATGAATAGTCACCTGTAATTTTTCCCTTGAGGATCTATGTGATGAAACATTGTATGGTGGACCCTTATTGAAGTAACTACAACAATTAAAAGTGACTTTCTAGAATCAACATTTTGTCCATAAAGTAGACAAATTAAATTAGGTGGATTCTAGTATGGGACACTTAAACATGTCTCCCACATGTGGGAGAGCTAAAATACTTGTTATAACAAGTGGAGCCGGTAATAAAAAATACTATTTATATATATTTTTAAAACATAATTTATTTACAAATATTCTGGTTATAATATTTTCAATATTCTGTTAAAACATAATTTATTTCCGTCTCTTCCTCGTTCTTTCATTTTCCTTCTAGAATTATTTTGGAAGTCTATCAAATTTGTCATTGAATCCTATGAACGCAAAAAAAAAAAAAAAAACATTGAGGTCTCTATCCTCCTTGTACAATATCTAAATTTGAGATTTGTTTTTAGATTTAAGTTTTAAGGTATTCTTTATTGAAAAGAAGTTTGGAAAATCATATGAAAATAGATTTCGTAAGATTTATGCGATTTTAAACATTAATTTTAGTGTTAAGAATGTCCAGAAAAGTCGGGTTTTAATATGAGTCAACGGGTCTGTTTAGACCCGGCTGGAGGTTGAAGACAACACATTTTTGTCAAAAAAATTAATAACGTAAGCGTATATATATAGTCGGTATAAAGACATTACCACTAGCAAACTTTAGCTTAGTGGATAAGGTTACTCTCCATTAACATAAGGGTCATGTTTCGAGTCTCGTTTTTGCCATTTTTATTACCTCTATTTTTTTTTAATTATTCTGTCTATTTTATTTTTTTTGTAAGCATTATTCCGTCTAAGAGAATATAGAATACTTGGCCTCAAAAAATTATGTTGGCCTTTAATGTAAATTATGTCCAATGTATAAATATTTTCAATAAAAAAAATTAAAATATATTAGTATGACTCATATTTATATACTGAATATTTGAGGCTTGTTTTTCAAGCTTCGTTTAAAACTCGGGCATAATAGGGGTATACTTCAGTTGTGTAAATGACCGATTTAGTTTGATGGTTTGAGTCCAATGAAATGATCATCGAGCTCAACTAATTGAAATGACTTTGGTCATGAAATACAAAATTTCTCAATTAAATTGTTCAACCTCACATAATTGGAGTAACGATTAATTAGGAGTTTGAATTTTGGCAATTTAACGGTTCAGCCTAAATTAGTTTAATTAATTGTGACTCGAGAAACCTAGTTCCTATGAAGTTAACATCAGGTCTCGACTAATCTGATTGACTATGACAAATGAATCCAAATTTTCTCAATCACACAATTCAATCTGACCTAATTGGATTAACAATCAATTAAGAATTCGGAATTTGACAATGCAACGGTTAAACATGAATAATTCGCCTAATTGTAACTTAAAAAATCTAGTTCCTATGAAATGACTGCAAGTCGCAACTAATTGGACTTATTGAGATCAAAGAATCTAAATTTTCTCAATCAGGATATTGAGTCTCACTCGGTTTAACTAGCAATAAATTAGGAATTCGAATTTTGACAATTTAATAATTTAAATAAAACTAGTTTGAGTAACCGTGACTTAAGAAACGTAATTTATATCAGATGATCCTCAAATCTCAACTAATTGAACTGATTGTGACTAAAGAATCCAAATTTTCTCAATCAGACCGTTCAATCTCATATAACTAGACTAACAATCAATTAGGAATTGGAATAACAATCTAACAGGTTCAATCTAAACTAGTTTGACTAATTGTGTCACTTAAAAATTCAAATTTTCTCAATCAGACTGTTCAACCTCACCTAACTAGACTAACAATCAATCAGAAATTGGAATTTCGACAATTTAACGATTCAATCTAAACTAGTTTTTTTAACTATGACTTGAGAACTCCAATTTATATAAAATGATTCTCAAGTCTTAATCAATTAGACTAATTGTGACTAAATAATTCAAATTTTCTCAAATAGACCATTCAATCTCATCTAACTAGGCTAACAATCATTTAGGAATTAGAATTTCGGCAATCTAACGGTTCAATCTAAACTAGTTTGACTAGTTGTGACTTATAAGAAATATAGTTTCTCTAAATGATCCTCAAGTCTCAACTAATTTGATTGATTATGATTAACGAATTCAAATTTTTTCAATCAAACTGTTCAATCTCATCTAATTGGACTAAAAGTCAATTATGAGTTGGAATTTCGACAATCTAATAGTTAAGTCTTAACTAGTTTGACTAACTGTGACTTAAGAAACCTAATCTCTATGAAAAAATCGTCAAGTTTCAACTAATTCTACTAATTGTGACTAAAGAATTCAAATTTTAAATAATTTTTAAAACAAATTTTCTTATTCAGACCATTCAATCTCACCTAATTGAACTAAAAATCAATTAAAAGTTGTCAATTTGAGTGGGCTAATTTAGCTTCTTAAAAAAAAAAAATTTAAGAGTTGGAATTTCAACAATATATAAATTTAAATATTAACATATAAGATATTGTTCAATTTGTTTTGATGAGTATTTTCAAAATTTTAATTTTTATAATTTTTACTAATAGAAAGTTAAAGATATTAGTGATCAAAATTAAATTGTATATTGACATACATGCAGTGGTTAAACAAAGTTTTATAATTAGGGACGAAAATAAGTTGTACTTATTAATTTTTGGTCTTCTTCAACCTTCAGCCGAGTTAAAATATGATCCGGATACCTTGTTCAAACCCGGTTCGCTCTGGACATTTTTTAACACTGAACTTAATGTTTACAAGTTTTTAAATCATACAAAGTATATTTCCAATGATTTCCAAGTGTATTTTCAATAATAATATCTTCAAACTTATATTAAACAACAAGTCTCAAAACGTGGAGCTTATAAAATAAAAAAAATAAAAAAAAAGAAGTTTCAAAACGTGGAAATAAAAAGAAAATGAATCAGATCTATGTTGATGAGGGGAAGAATTTGTGTCTTCTTTGAGTGATTTGTTTGAAATAATCAATTTGTTGTGAAATGGGAAAGGAAGGTGAACACAACAACATGATAGTGCAGAACAAGAGTATATGACGACAACAAATTTTTTGCCCCAGTTCTTTGAGATTTATGTTTGTCGAACTCGGTTATCTAAGTTATTGTTAACTAGCACAAAATTTTTTATGGGTTTGTTCATCTTCTTCCATAGTTAGTATAGGACCAGGAGGATGGGGAGGTGGGGTGGGGGAGATGAACCTGGAATTGCTGACATTTTCTTCCATGTTTGCCCGTGATTTTTTTGGTAGATGTATAAAAAAAAGTAAAATAGATTATTAAAGTAAAATAATAAATTAAATATAAAAAACCTGCTATTGTACTGTAGCAGCAGGTTGCCTATACTGCATCACAACCACTTAAGTGTTTTTCAATCCATCACACGGCTAGAAGTTAATCTCCCACCAATAGGAGACATGTCTAGGTCCCCATGCTAGAATCAACCATTAAATTAGCCAATGCCAAAAGATATATGCGATTAGTAACTTTAACATTCAACATCAACATCAACATATCATAAAGGGTGGAAAAATAGTGTATATATATATATATATATATATATATCTTGTTTATTGAGATGCCCAATGAGACATGGACAATAAATATATTCTCCATTATAATAATGTAAATTTTCAATTTATTTATGATCAAGTGGGATTGGTTGTTTTGATAATATATTCAGTTGGGGTCAAATTTAGAAGCGACAATCCCTTTTTTGTTGAATTCATATCAAAAAAGTTGCAAGCTGTAACATTGCAAATTAAGGTCATCTTCAAGTTCTTGGTTGTGAACGGCTGCATGATCTTTGTATTAGTTGAAGGAATATATTCTAGATGTTTGTTTGATATTGACATTAACCTTTTTTGGTTTGAGATCTTTTATTTATTTATTTATTTATTATTATTATTATTTTTATAATTTATTCCATTTATCTATTACTTTAAACAAAAGGCTTTCATTTTACTTTTGCAAAGAAAAAACTATGTGTGTTATATCATGTGTCCTTCAAAATGTGAAATTTTATAAAAATAAAATAAAATATATTTATTTATTTTTCTTAACATGTGTCCTTAGGATACATGTTAACATTCTTCTTACTGGTACCTTTGAAAGATTTGTTCTCGGCTTTGTTTGGTAAAACAACAAATCAAGATGCTACAATTATGGGGTGGTGTGGAACCTTGAGGAATGGAGATGGCTGCTGGAGTGGACATTAGCGTTGCTCCTTTCAGAAGTTGTTGATGCTATATCGTCAGCACAACTGCTAGCGGATGTGCAGCCGGTCAAGGGTGGCGAAGATAGACAAAAGTGGATTCCATATTTGACAGGTACATTCTCGGTAAACTCAACTTACTCCTTTCTTCAAAATATGGATAGCACAACTGGAATTGAGCACGAAATTGTTATTGCTCTGAAAAGACTTTGGTCGAATGTTGTGCCTACTAAGGTTAACATCTTTGAATGGAGGTTATTATTAGCAAAATTGCCAACTCGTGAAGCCCTAGATAGTAGAGGAGTCATCATAAATCCTCACGAACTTTGTTGTGCATTTTGTTTTATAGAAGTTGAAGGCATTAACCGTGTCTTTTTTAATTGTCGCTTTTGTAAACAAGTGTTGAGATTTTTTTTTTGCTGGATACAAGTGGACATAATCAGCTTTAAAGAAAGGTGGAGCCATTTCACTTTGTTTGGTTCTTTGGTGAAAAGTGGAAGAGGGTGAAAGTTTCATTATTTGATTTAGCTTGCTACAAAGTGGTGCATTTGGTATCTTGGTAATAACATAATATTTAGGGGTGACTTACCAAGCCTTCATCTATTGTAGAACAAATTATGTTTATTTCTTGGTTTTGGTTCCTAGGTAGAAGTGGCAACACCACCACCTATGTTTTTGTTTATTTTTGTTGATTGGTGTAATAATCTCTTAGCATGCCTTCATAGCATCTAAAGGTGATTTCATCGAATCGTAAGGGCCGAGTACACATTGTACATTATATAATTCAATTTTGCTTATAAAAAAAATAGCATCGGTTTCAACAATTTTGAAAGCTTGAGGGAGAGAAAAATACCTTCCATATCCCCGTGGACTTAACTCATTTATTAGGGACAACGCATTTTATATGCAGGAACCGTGATTTGAATCTCAGACAGTTTAATTATTCACCTTTAAAAAGTAAAATTCTAACCACTAGACTACCTAAAAACAACCTTCCATTAATGGAACTTCCACCCGATCTCTTAACAGGAGAATAGCACATTTTCTAATTTAAATTATTCAGGGATGGTTTCACATTTCACTCTCATCAAATTGAACTCCAGTACGCGAAATCAAATATTAAAAGTTTAAAATACTGCAAAATAAATTAGTTAAGGAAAATTAATTTTACAATTAATGTTTACTTATTTTCAACCTAAAACATGTATAGTTCTAGCACTATGTTGCCCGGGTGCGGGTACAGTACCGGTATCCGATACCGGTACCGGTACGGGGTACGTCATTTTTAGAAAAACTAAGGTACGGGTACGTCCCTATAATTTTTTAAAAAAATATAATTATATATATCAAATAATATAGTTATATTGTTAAAACAAATAATTAAACATAAAAAATATCACAACACACTTTAAATGTAATTTAAATTGTTAGAAACATCAAAATATGAAATTAAAAACCAATTAGCTCAAAAAGAGTCAATTATTTCCCTCTTCATCATCACTAAAAAGAGTGACCTCTAGTTAGGTTCACCGCGAGAAAGACTAGCAATTTCAAGAATAACAACTATATATTAAATAAATCTCATTCATCTCTACGAATATCCCACATTTTTGTTGCACTTTCATTATAAATATTAAATATTCTCTTTCTTGAGAGAAGACGAAGATTGGTATGAATAAAAACTAGATCTTCATCTCTCTTTAAATTTAGTCTATTCCTTTTCAATGAATGAGTGAATAATTCCGGCGGCTACTTTGTTATTGTTTTTTACCAATAATTGCTACTTTATATTATAAACAAATAAAAAACGTAAATCTTCCTATAAAAAAAACTAATAATAAAAGAAAAAGGAGAAAAAAATCGTGTTTTTTTGGATTGGTGTACCACGCGAGTACCACAAGTGTACCACGTGTGTACCCGTTGCAAAAAAAAAAAAAAGGTACGGCGTCGGTGCGTACCGGGGGAGTACCATACGCGTACCGGTACCGGTACTCGGTCTAAAATGGAGTACCCATGCAACATAGTCTAGCGGTCACTAAAATATCCATGCACAATGGTCTATATATACAATTTTTTTTTTGTATTGACCTTTAGTTACATGAAGAATGGAGCACTAGTAATTTAAAATGGTAAATAAAATCTGAGCAAACATTATTCTTAGTTCTTACCATAAATTGTAACTGCCTGAGGAAGAGTTTGTTAACTATCTACTTTCTTTCTACTTAATATCAAAAGTCAACACAGAGAAGTTTCTTTCTAGTAGTACTTTACTATCTCCTCTCTCACTTTTTTTTTCGACGGTACTATCTCCTCTCTCATATTAAGTGTTTTTTTTTTTATAAGCAAAAATTGAATTATAAGGAGTATAAGGGGTACTCAACCCTTACAATTCTTATAGCAACCATTACATGCTAATAATGCATTTTAATGAATCCTTACACCAATCTAAAAAAATACAAGAAGACTTACTAGTTATTTTACCTATAAACCAAAACCATGAAATATAAATAATCTTGTCTTATAAGGCTTTCCAATTAATAGCTTCTCCTCTAAAAACCACATTGTTACGCGCACGCTATATACACCAAGTGGTGGCCAACCAAATAACGTGACGAGCTTTTTCATATTTCTTATTTTTCAATAAAGCTCCAAAAGAGGAAAAATGTTTCCACCCGTCATCAAAAGAGATGAAATCCACATTCATCCATTTAAAAATCTGCTTCCACAACTTTTGAGAAAAAGAGTAATTAAAGAGCACATGAGATAATTCCTCTTGTTCTTCAAAACAAAAAATGCAACATTGCTCATGCGGATTAACAAGGATAGATTTTCTTGCCAATGCCATTCGAGTTGGAAGTCTTGATAATAATAACCTCCATCCAAAAATGCTTACTTTGGATGGAACATCATTTAACCATAATTGTTGTAAAGCTTTCACTACATTTTCATCAATAGCCACAACAACTTCGCGAGAGTGAAGGAACTCGTAAGTCGAATTCACCGAAAAAATACTTGATTGAGTAAGCTCCCATCGTCTGCTATCTGCGCCATTGCTCACATTAGTCCTGAACCACACATCATTCTCAATACCCCCAATCTTCATAATATCACGCCACCACAAAGATTGACCTTTGACATTGCTAAGATTAGAGTGCAAAAAATTATCAGCCAAGCTCCCATATCTATGTTCTAATAGTTTGGTCCATAAGGTATTATGATCACACAAACCTCTCCACTTCCATTTACAAAGTAAAGCTTGGTTGAAATAATTTAGATTCTTTATACCCAAACCACCTTTATCTTTTGGTAGGCAAATTGTGTCTCAACTAACTCAACAAATCTTCTTAATATCAGAACATCCTCCCCAAAGAAATCTCCTTTGGATACTAATCAATTCTTGTAACACACACACCGGTACCTTGAAAAAAGAGAAAAAATATAATGGGAGGCTAGAGAGTACCGAATTAATGAGTGTAACTCTTCCGCCAAATGATAAATTTCGACCACTCCAAGTATTAAGTCGTTTCTTCATAGCTTCCACTATAGGATTCCAAGTGACCTTTCTCCTTGGGTTAGCTCTAACTGGAATTCCTAGAAAACGAAAAGGAATCGATTCTACTTTACAGTGTAAAAAGGAGGATGCTGCGGACAAAAAATTATCATCAAGATTAATGTCATAAAGCTTACTTTTGTAAAAATTAACCTTCAGTCCCGATACTAATTCAAAACTTCTCAACACAGTTTTAAGCGACCACAAATTCTCACACTTCCCTTCACCTACTAGAACGGTATCATCTGCAAATTGAAGAGTGTGAAATTGTAATTCATCACGAACTTTAAAACCATGATAATTGCCATTGTCAACAGCCTTCTGCATTAAGCGAGTGAGACCTTCCGCAACTATCAAGAAAAGAAAGGGAGATAACGGATCCCCTTGTCTCAGCCCTTTACCAACAACAAAATCCGCCGTAGGACTACCATTTACAAGCACAGACATTGAGCTAGTAAAAATACAGGCTCTCATCCACTTCAGCCACCTCTGTGCAAATCCCATTCTCCGCATCATATACTCCAAAAAATCCAATTTACCGTATCATACGCCCTCTCAAAATCAACCTTCAATAATAAACACTTGTCTTTTCTTCTCTTGGCAAAATCAATCAGTTCATTCACTACCAAAACCCCATCCAGAATCTGACGATTAGGAACAAAGGCCGTTTGACAATCTAAGATCAATTTACCGATAACTTTTTTTAGACGAGCCACCAACACCTTTGAAAGGATTTTATACAAACAACCAACAAGGCAAATGGGTCTATAATCTGATAATACCTGAGGATGGTCCTTTTTTGGTACTAGTGTCAAGAAAGATGCAATGATCGCCTTTGGAAGGAAAGCACTACTGTGAAATTCGTTCAAAAACTCCATAACATCTGTTTTTAGGATGTCCCAACAAGTCTTCAAGAAGTTAAAGTTAAACCCATCAGGACCCAGACACTTATTGCCATCACTATTCCACACAACCTCTCTAACTTCCTCAACCGAAAAGGGAGATAATAAAGAAGAATTATCTGCTTCCGTCAAGGAGTCAAACGAAAGCCCATCTAGAGTAGGACGGTTATGCCATTCTTCAGTGAAGTTATTAGCAAAATAATTTTTTACAAAAGACTTGATCTCATCGACCCCTTGAACCCATTTGTCACCATCTCTCAACGCCACTAGTTGGTTATTCCTCCTTCTACCCTTTAAAGTCTGATGAAAAAATTTGGTATTAGAATCCGCTTTTTTAACCCACTTTGATCTGGACTTTTGTTTGAGTAAGCTATCCTTAAAATGAAGTTGCTTCCAAAACTCCTTATTTAGGCCCTCTAACATAAGGTAATCAACATCCCCATTAGTACTTGAAAGAAGGCCTTCAAACTCATTAATATCGGAGACTGTCTTCTCTATGTTTAGATCCAAATAATCAAACACCTCCTTGTTCCACTTCTTTAGACTCTCTCTAAGAAGTTTTAGTTTTTCTTTCAAGACAAAAGCTTTTTTATCCCTAATATTGTAACTTTTCCATGCCGATTCCACAAAACCATTAAACTCTGGATGTTCTAACCAACCGTTTATCACCCTAAAAGGTTTAGGGCCCCAATTACACGACGAGCTGAGGAGCCAAACTGGACAATGATCAGATATATCACGATCTCCGATCCATTGCCCCTTAACACCATTCTTCTTCAAGAAGCCCTCTGATAACAAGAACCTGTCTAAGCGGCTCATAGCTATACCGTCTGGGCTAAACAGAGAAAACTTCTTCCCCAGCACAGGTATATCAATAAGCTCCTTGTCATCCACAAACTCTCTGAAAAAGTTAACCTCACTCCTCCTTGTAGCAACACTACTTCTTTTTCTTTCGGATAAATGAAGAATAGCGTTAAAATCACCACCAATACACCATTCACCACTATCCCCTCTTCTAAGATTCAATAAGTTCCCATAATTTTTTTTTGCCCGCTAAATTACAAGGAGAGTACACATTAACAATGTTCACTCTCATACCCTCCCAATCAACACAAAGCCCCACAAAGTCGTCACCATAAAAGATATTTAGCAATTTGAATAAGTCAGAGTTCCAGATTGTTAAAATACCTCCAGATGGTCCTACCGCCTCCTTTGCCGCCTAGTGAACATCTTGATGCCCCCACAAATTATGAATCATAGAATCATCAAAATGTGCTCTCTTTGTTTCTTGTAACATACATAAATCAAACATACCTTAATGTGCTCTCATATTAAGTGTTAATTATTTTTGAATTCTTTACACTTTTTGTTTTCAAAATGTAACTAATCATTAGTTGGTTCAGTGATGATTGACGTTGAATTTAATAGAAAATATCACGGTTCGATCCTCTGCAATTGCGATCGGGATGAGGTTGTAATCACTGTCTGAACTGACCCCGAACCAAATTAAACTAATGGTGAAATAAAAAAAATCCGATCCACTAGACCGTTTAATCTGATTTGTGTTCAATTCTAACATCAAGTGTTTTCAGCTCACTCTCGATCGAACTTACGAGGATCGAACCTTAATCCTTCCTACCAACATACACATAATATTTTACATTTTTTCTTACACTTTACAATAAATGCAATGATAAATAATAAATAAACTTGTAAAAACAACATCAAATACCATTAACTTTTTTAATTCTGCTGATTTAACCAATGAAGCCATATATTTAAGGACAATAATAATAGTAATGGTAATTAATTGGATAATTTAAAGAATTAAAATACTAATAAAAATAGTTTATTACAAAAAATAATAAATACGATCTTAATATTATTAATTTTTTTCTGGTCTTTTTTAATATTATTAATTTATGATTCAAAAGAATAAATAATATGAACGACATTACTTGAACATGATCTGTTTTATAGGATCGTATTACCGTGTCTTGATTTTTAAAGAGACAAAAACATAAATTTGGACGATGAATCATGACCGTATGATCATATTGAAGATTGTTCTCAGCTAACACTGTCTAGTTGGGTTGGTCACACAATTATCTGACAATTTTCCTAACCCTTTATGAAAATCCACAAATCATAGTTTAAATCCTAGAAATGTTAAAATTTCTAGTGTCATACGTCATGATTGAGATTCAAACTTCAGTCCTCCACTTTGTGAGTTTTTAATTACTTTATCATTTTGTCTATGAACCAAAAAAGAATAAAAAATATTAAATCGTTACAAAATATTATGAGAAGGTGGAGTAAATTTTTACTAGTATATTTCTCTCATTCTCACTTATCTTCTGCCACCCCTTAATAGCATTAATAATTAATAATAGTAGTAATAAATTCATAATTAATTCTACTAATACATAGAGTAATATTCCGGCATCTATCTTTTTCTTCTCTTCTCTCATAGTATTTTTTAGGGTCCAATTCATTTCTCTTCTCACAACTATCACCGTCCGATACATCTTTCCTTTCCCAATCTCAACCGTTAATTCTGTCCCGTTCCCTCTATGTATTATTCCACACAACCATTTCCTCTTTCCTTCTCCGATTGGCCCCGTCGGCGGTAACCTTCTTCTACCTTCATCTTCATGCCACGTGTCACTCAATCCAACGATTTCACTCTCGATCTGTTACAACTAACTACCAAATAAATCCCGAGATCTTCGGTAACCGTTTCAATCCATCCATAACCGTTTTCGGTTATAGAAGAAAAAGACACGTGTACCACCGTCATCGGAAGAATGAGTGCAAGATTAACCGACGTAGTTCTCGACTGTGTGATGCCGTACATCCACGACGCAAAAGACAGAGACGCAGTTTCACAGGTCTGTAAACGATGGTACGAGATCGATTCATCAACTCGAAAGCACGTGACGATTGCTTTGTGTTACACAACGACGCCGGATAGACTCCGGCGACGGTTTCCTCATCTTGAATCGTTGAAACTGAAAGGAAAACCTAGAGCGGCGATGTTTAATTTGATACCGGAAAATTGGGGAGGTTTTGTTACTCCTTGGGTTAGAGAAATTGAGAAGTATTTTGATTGTTTGAAATCGTTACACTTTCGGAGAATGATTGTTACTGATGATGATCTTTCGATTCTTGCTCGGTCTCGTCATCAGAGTCTTCATGCTCTTAAGCTTGAAAAGTGTTCTGGATTTTCTACTGATGGACTTTACACTATTTGTCACACTTGCAAGTAAGTAAACTAGTTCCGAGTTTTGTTCGCATATTCATCTTTTAAATTTTTAGCGATTTTGAATTTGTGTTGTTAGATGTATTCTATTAATTTGAATGAATGTTGTTTTTAGTTAAAAAAATAATAATTAGTGGAGAATTGTGATAAAGAAGATCTGAATTAAAACTTTGATGATGAAAAAATAACACTACAATAATTAATTACTATTATTGAATTATTTCTATTTTTAATCATTTGTTTCATAAAGAGAAAATTCCCTGTTCTGTTACTGTTATGTTGCATTTCAGATTTAGTAAAAAATAAAAAAAGCTGCATTTCAGATAATTTTACTATATATTAACTCCAATTCAGAATCCTTGTATTGTCCAATATAAGTAATCCTTGATATTGCGGGGAATTGCGATAAAATGAAGCTGACATCATATTCTTTGATGTCATGATTGATGTTTAAATCCGAACGTGAGAATGCAAATTTGTTAAAATTCTTGAAGTAGAGTTTTGTTGTCCATATATGTTTGTAATTGATGACTCGTGGGATTAATATTTTTTTTTGGGGGGTCAAATAATAGTTGGAAATTCACCTCTTGAGGTTAATAAGTGAGAGATCTGGGTTCGAACACCGCCCCCTGCATATAAAATGCAATATCCCTACTATATGAGCTATGTTCACAGGAACGACTCGTGGGATTAATCTACTTAGTTGTGTGGGGATATTCAATATATACAAAAAAATAAACTGTTATAACATGAGGAGTTCTATTATTTTTACATGGGTGGGTAGACATGCTTTTTCGAGTTTTATTAAGATTATAAGATCTTAATGTCAATTGTCAAAGTTAAACTAAGTTGGCTCATTTCACACTGCTGGAGTTCTTACTCCTGCTAGTGCTAATTAGAACAGAACATTTTTATGATTGATCATTGATTGATGAGTAGGACTGAAAATGATGGAATTACTAAAATAGTTCAATTGAGTAGGACTGAAAATGATGGAATTACTATAACTGTTCACTAAACCTAAGCTGTGACCAATTTCTTATATCCTGTTAGGAGTACAATCATGGAAGTCCTTGTAATCTTGTCTTGTTTGAAAATTCAAACTTGACTTTTTAGCTTGATCTAGATGATACAACCAATCCTGTACTATAGCATTCATTAAAAAAAATACCTTACAATTTGTCCTTTTGTCTTATCCTCTACTCTCTAAATTTTGAAGGCTCTCTTGTATTGTTTGATTTGGTCTTCTCTATTTCTTACCACATTGCTTTTTATTGGATTTTTATTACCTATGATTCAAATTTATGGTGGTATATGTCAAGTTAGTGGGAACTGAGAAGTCACCAAGTGGCTTAACTAATATACTTAACTTCTAATACTTGCACATCTAATTGTATTATTGTATTTGTGACACTGCTTTATTCTCTGACTTGCCACCAAACACCTCTCAGCCTCATTTTCCAAGCTGTATTATTCTAAGTGTATACTCCTTTCAC
Source organism: Trifolium pratense (assembly GCF_020283565.1). Classification (NCBI taxonomy): domain Eukaryota; kingdom Viridiplantae; phylum Streptophyta; class Magnoliopsida; order Fabales; family Fabaceae; genus Trifolium; species Trifolium pratense. The sequence goes on from NC_060062.1 coordinate 26,438,838, forward strand.
TCATTAATCACAGGCTTTAGGTAGTCTTAAAGATTGCAGCTAATTTAAAACCTCATTTAGTGCCCTTTTATGGATTTGCTCTCAGTCCTTCTAATTAAGTTTTTTTGTTTTTTTTGCGGGGGAGGGTAGACGTGAGTTTTTTCAACTTTACTGGGGTCTTGTTTGGATAAACAGTTTAATTTAGCGCTTATCATATAAGTGCTAATATCTATTTTTATAACGAAAGATAAAATAAAGTCCAATCGTTTTCATAAGCTATTTTCAAAAGTTTATAGAAATAAGCTGAATATGGTATATGGGCATGTCGTAAGCTAATTCTATTAGCTCTTCCAAACAGTCTCATTAATGTATATTTCAGTAGTAGTTGAGCTCAAATAAGCTGATCCAAACATGCGCTTTGTGTCGGTCATTTCTTCTTGGAACTTGGAAGTAGAAACCTATGCTTGCTGATAAATCAGTGGTTACTAAATGATGACTGAATTTTTCTTTCTGGCAGGAATTTAAGAGTCTTGTTTATGGAGGAAAGCTCAGTTATTGAGAATAATGGTGAATGGCTGCATGAGCTTGCTTTGAATAACACCGTTCTTGAGACACTGAATTTTTACTTGACTGATATTAACAATATCAGAATTCAGGACCTTGAACTTATAGCGAAAAACTGCCCCAACTTGGTCTCTGTTAAAATTACTGATTGTGAAATCTTGAATCTGGTGAACTTCTTTCGATATGCATCTTCTCTTGAAGAATTTTGTGGAGGTTCCTACAATGAAGATCCAGAAAAGTACACTGCTGTATCATTACCAGCAAAGTTAAATCGATTGGGTTTGACATATATTGGAAAGAATGAAATGCCAATTGCGTTCCCTTATGCAGCCCAATTGAAAAAGTTGGACCTTCTCTATGCAATGCTGGATACGGAGGATCATTGTACATTAATCGAGAAATGCCCCAACTTGGAAATCCTTGAGGTAAAAATTCTAGAACTTATCAAGTTAAATTTCTCATCCTTCAAATTGTTGCTATGATTCTTTTAATCTCGTTTGGTGGTCTAATTTTAGTCCTCTAGCCTTCAAATTTTATCAACCAGGCATAAGTATATGTATATTTCACGCGAAGTTTTAAACTGTGGTTGCAATTGCACTGTTTTCTTTGATATTGTGGATAAGTGTTGCCAATGCAGCCACAATATTATAGTCACGGAAGCCTCCAAAATCTTTAGGCAATCTTTCGGCCGTGCTTGCTGACCGCAATAAACTATGATTTTTAAATAATGAATATGCATACATATATTGATTTGAATCTTTGGTTGAACAAGGAAACATGAAACTTTAAAATTAATAAAATACAATGAAGTGGATGTTAATTTGGAAGGGTAAGACTACATATGAAATGTTAATAATTAACCAATAATCTTTTCCTCATGGACAGTCAAGGAATGTAATTGGAGACAGAGGATTAGAAGTACTTGCTCGCTGTTGTAAGAAGCTGAGAAGGCTAAGAATCGAAAGAGGTGATGATGATCCAGGAATGGAAGATGAAGAAGGTGTTGTTTCCCAAAGAGGACTAATTGCCTTATCACAGGGCTGTCCAGAACTTGAATACATGGCTGTTTATGTATCCGACATCACAAATGCATCTCTAGAACACATTGGTACTCACTTGAAAAACCTCTGCGATTTTCGCCTTGTCTTGCTAGACCGAGAGGAGAGGATAACCGATTTGCCACTTGACAACGGTGTGAGGGCTTTACTGAGAGGTTGCGAAAAGCTTAGAAGATTTGCTCTATATCTCAGACCTGGAGGCTTAACTGATGTAGGCTTAGGCTACATAGGACAATACAGTCCAAACGTGAGATGGATACTTCTCGGTTATGTCGGCGAAACTGATGCAGGGCTCTTGGAATTCTCCAAAGGTTGTCCAAGTCTACAAAAACTTGAAATGCGAGGATGTTCATTTTTCAGTGAATATGCATTAGCTGTTGCTGCAACTAGATTAAAATCTTTGAGGTATCTTTGGGTACAAGGATATGGAGCATCATCTTCTGGGCGCGATCTTTTGGCAATGGCGCGACCCTATTGGAATATTGAGGTGATTCCTTCGAGACGTGTGGTTGTTAACAATCAACAAGATGAGTCTGTTGTCATGGAGATGGAGCATCCAGCTCATATTCTTGCTTATTACTCCCTTGCTGGACCAAGATCAGATTTTCCTGATACTGTTATACCTTTGGATCCTGCTGCTGCACCATCATATGTTAACACCTAAAGTTGTATTTGTATATACCAAATTTCCCCCCTTTTTTTGAAGTCCTTTTTTCTTTTTATTTCATTTGAAAATGTTGTATGTTTTTGAAGTGTTTCTTCAGCTAGAGGGTTTCAATTTTCACTGCAAAAATCCTAGATATTAGTATTGTAATAAGCTTGTATTCTTTCTTTTTTGTAATTCAGATATATGCTTCTACCAACTCGTGCGGCTAATTGTTTTTTCCCATTGAAGATGCTCATTTTTGTGAATATATATGGTTAGGATTGTTTTCATTTATTATTGTTGTCCTATACTTGTAGCTTCATTAGGGTATATCAATGGATTTTTCCCACACATGTGTGAGATTTGCTTCGTTTGGACTATTCTGATTGAAGAAATTAAGTAACCTCAAAAAATAAAATTAAAATATAACATTTTTAAGGTGGTTGTAGAATTAAGATTTTTGCTTTATGGAATCAACAACACATGCTATGTTTGGGTTCATCAACACAAACAAGCAAAAATATCTTTGGCTTTAATGTACTTTTGATCTCCCGAATTTGAAAAATCTGAACTTTTGATCCTTTATTTTAAAAGCCAACTTTTTGATTCCCTATTTTGAAAAACTTGAACTTTTGATACCCTATTTTAAAAGTCAACTTTTTGATCCCCTATTTTGAAAAATCTGAATTTTTGATCCCCTATTTTAGGTTTTTCTGAAATTTAGTCTCTGAACTCAACTTTGTCAAATTTTTGCTGATGTGTGTCAAACTCATTAGTGACGTGGAAGTGTCCATGTTGACAAAACGTTTCCATATCTTTAATTTTTTTACATTAAATATTTTAAAAGTATTAAATAATAAAATAATTAATTAATAATTTTTTTTAAAAAAAAGTAAAATTAACCTCTATACATACATATAATTAAAAATTCTTACCAAAAAATATATATAATTAAAAATCATTAAATTACAAAAAATAAATTAACAATTGAGAACAAATTAATGAACGATTGAGAGGGAACGAACAAAGACAAATGATGTTACCACGAGCATGATGATTTGTATTTCTGATTTCTTAGGGTTCCATGATTTGGGAACCAACGTTTGCTTTTTTGACTTATTTGAGTAATTTACTGTTTTTTAGTTATATAATAATGTTAAGAGGTTTATTTTAGTTAGTATTATATAATGTAAAGAGGTTTATTTTATTGTTTTTAATTATAATTAATTATTTTATTGTTTTAATACTTTAAAATATTTGACTTTTAAAAAAGATTAATGACATGAAAATGTTTTGTCAACATGAAATTGTCACGTCATTAATGAGCTAGACACATCAGCAAAAATTTGATCAAATTGAGTTGGGGGACTAAAATTCAGAAAAATCAAAAATAGGGGGTAAAAAATTCAGGTTTTTCAAAATAGGAGATCAAAAAGTTGGTTTTTAAAATAAAAGGACCAAAAATTCAGATTTTTCAAAATAAGAAGATCAAAAATGCATTAAAGCCAATATCGGTGGTTACTTTTGCAACCACCACACATTCAATGACATGTAACCCAAATGCCCAATACGGCTGCATTTAAAAGGATCAAAGACTTATCCAAACATAAATACTACAGGGTCACTGATTAGCATTTTCCTTTAATTAAAATCAAATTTCATCCCAAGATAAAAAGGGTCATGCTAAACAGTGCCCCTGAGGCATTAGTTAAGCATACTAAAAAAGAAAACAAATGATAAAGTTAATGATGAGAGAAAATAACTTTTCACATCATTAAAACATTGAATGCACAATTTACAAGATAAAACTTCTATATTTGTATCCTTAACTAGTGTCCCGGGGGCACTGTTTAGCATTTTCCGGATAAAAAACACGCTAAGATTTGTCATACATAACTTTTATTCTTTTTTAACCATTTTAAAGTAGGTGCTCCTACAATATCAACTACAATAAACATCTAGTGAGTCGGACAATATCCATAAATCATCAAATAATTACTATCTTCCCATTTCATATTTACGGGAGTACATAGATTAAAAAGTTTGTTCTGTATTGTTATGTCATGTGTTGTGTAATTGTGTTGTTCTATCGGATACTTATCCTTTAACAGATCAAGTGCACCCTACAATTGTTGTATGCCCCTATGAATTTCAAGAAACCACGGCTATTCTCTATCAACTTCTCTAATAAGGCCGCCACACCTCCGTCGGTATTAAGCTAAGCCTGATCCATCCCTCTAAAGGGTACCCCTTTTAGTATTAGTTAGTCTCTACTAGATGTTGATTTATATCCATCTGCTTACAAGCTGAATTATATTCATGCACTCTCTTAGAAACTAGCAGCCACGGTTTGTAAGGTCTTGACCGTTGATCCTCCTGAAAAATATTTGTTTCTCCAGATTCATTTTAATATACATTCATAGACCTTTGAAGGATAAGTAGTCTCTTGAATCCCATTTTAATATACATTCATGAACTGTTTTTTTATCAAACACGGTACAACTAAAATTGTGTTGTTTGATTTTTTATTTTTCAGCAAATCAAACACACTGTGTATTCCTTTTTTTCATATTTTGACTCCTGTCAACACAATCAAACTAAGTCCAACCAAAACACGTTCCCCAAGAATTAAAATTGGTTCTTCAACTTGGAAAATTTGATAAATATGCCTAGTGCATATTATATGGTCCTTAATAAAAAATGTATTGATCATTTGAGTTTAAAGTTAAAGAAATGTGCAAGGTTCTCTAAATTTTGTTGTCTTTTGAGACATTTCGTTTGAGTTATCTAGCTCAACGTAATCGAGTTGTCGTAAATTTGAATCAAATCAACTTCAAGTTAAAAAAATATTTATGACAAAATTGAGTTGAGTTTCGAGCCGGACAAATTCATATTGAGTCATGATGAGTTAAACCAAGCTTAATTCAGCTCTACTCATTCTGCACCCTAACTTTTGCCATCAAAACTGACTTCAATAATTTTCTTAACTTTCACAAACTTGGATCCCTGATTGAAACTAATTAGCTAATTTGGCAATTCAATATGAAATTCAAACATATTAATCTAATATCTAATCTAATCTAATATATATTAAACTTAAAACCATTGATGTATGAAACCTTAATTGGCTTACTAGTCATGTCCAATTTCAGTAAGTGTGCATTAATATATTGTTAGTATATGTGGTAGAAACTAGAAAATGATCATTCAAAAAAGTAGCTACATACATTTCAGGAGATGAGAAGAAAAGCTTCGAGTGCAGGGGCCAGGGGATAGGAATTGTTTAATTTAAACTATTATTAAGATTATTATTTTAAGGGAGGATTGTTGGATAAAATTGTATTTCCTTAATTAACTATATTAGCAAATAGATAATTTTGTATAGGAAGATTTTTTTTTTTTTTTTATAGATTGTTGTTAATATATTATGTTAGTAATATGGTTTGAATCCTCCTCATTCTCCATCTCAAATTCTATTTAATATTCTAGCTCAACCCCTTACTTAAGCTTGCCTTTGGTAGTGCTTATTTTCCCAAGCTCCTAGGAGGTACCATATTTTTTTGGTATTAAGTACTATGTAGTATTTATGTGAAGTTCAGTTTTTGAGAAAAATTGTGAGTCAATTTAGTTCCTGAAATAAATAATTTGTGACAATTTAGTGTTTATATTCTTCGCACTTCCATTAATTGATGAATAAAAAATATAGAGGAAAAAAAAGTAAAAGAAAAGATTTTTTTTTTGTGGGGATATCCATTTAAGCCACCATCTATGTTCATTTAAAGTAAGAGTTTTTTTTTTTTTTTATAAAAAAAAAGCAAGAGTTTATTTTTTTGTTTTTATATAGACTGACCCAACATAGGAAGTGACATCAAGAGGACTCAAACCTAAGATCTTGAAAGGAGCAAACTTCAAGGACCCAATCCTTCATCAATAGGCAAACCCATGTGGGTTTTACTTTTATATATTAAAATTATTTTCAGAATTTATTATTCATAGTACCTAAAAATGCTTAAAATTATTTCAAAATTTATTTATTTTTCTTTGAAATATATTTTCTTTTATATTTGTATCATCTTTAACTTTATTATAATATTTTATAATTTTTCAAAGATTTCAAGGAAATGTGTATTTTAATTTATTTATTTTTATGGTAACTGATTTATTTATAAACACACATTTCTTTTCTCTAAACTTTAACTTTCATTACCTCTCATACTAAATTTGATTTTTACTAAATGATCATCTTATTTTCTCTTCTTTTAGACTTTTTTCTTCTTTCATTTCATTTCATGTCATTTTCTTTATCAAACAAACAAAGTGTAAGTATATATAGACTAAGTTGTTCCAATTTATTTTTTCATGGACTAAAAGTTTATTTTATTTTTCTCAAGTATTAAATTGAACTCACAATTTTTTTCAAAGACTAAAATGACTCTTCACTCTTTATATTTTTTATATGAATTTGATCTCTCTAAAATGATCAACTCATTTTAAGTAATAACTTACATGAAATCGTTAATATTTTTGCAATAGAAAAAAAAATACAAAATCATGGAGGACAAGAATTAAACTCCTTTATAAAAATCTAGTGTATCTAAAGTTACATCTTCTTTAACCTCAAGTGATATACTTTTGAACTTTAGATCTAACCGGTGTGAATTTAGAATCACCATGTATTTTAGAAATATCATTTTTTTTTAAACGGTCAAAGTTAAATTATTATTTATTAGTGTTAGTATTTTTTACCTTCATTAGAACTTGAACCGGAAACCTTTATACTCTTTAATTCTCTGCACCTTTAGTTGAAACCAGTTAATCCTTTAGTTTATAAATGTCATTAGCTAGAGGTGCGAGGAACGTTTTCATTTTTATCATTTAGATAATTAATTCTTAACAATATTTGGGAGCTCTGTGATCCAATTGGACCATTGATATTTCAAATAGTGTTTTCATTGTTGAGAAAAATCCATGATTCTAACCCATATTTGTGCATGTCTATCTTTGTTGCTGGGAATAAAATATATGTCAATTGAGATAGACATAAAATACTAGGCTTGAGATCCTAAAGACCATATTCTTCAAAGTTCATCAATTGATGCAAAATATAATCCAAAGAGACCATTATCTAATGATATCATATCATCCCATTGTTGTTACGGGTTCCACAATTTAGTGACTATATTTTTTGTTTACTAAATTCCTTATAGTTAGAGGACAAGTGCTAACATGAACCAACCACTTGAATAGTCGTTCAACTTTTGGTAATGTAATTCAATCATGAAGGTTCTCCTTACAGCCGAGCCCGACAACACCATTAGCATATTCTTCTTTAATGATTTTTATTGAGATTACATCGTGTTGGGTCATGTGGGAGAGTCTCACTAGATTGAATCATCATATTTGACTAAGAGCAATCAAACAAGTGAGATTGGACCTCACATCTTCGTCCAAAACCTTAAGACATTGAATCTATGGTACGTTGCTTAAAATCAATTTTTCTAACCAATATCTGACTTTAACTCACACTTGAAACCCACTTGGGTTTGCCTAGTGGTGTTAGCTTGGGTCCTTGGAGCATGCTCCTCTCGAGGACTCAGGTTTGATTCTCTCTGGTGTCAATTTCGGTGGGCTAGTCCATCGAAATACTCTGGCTTTAAATGGGCCCTCGCAAGTGGGCGGTGGGATTGATCCTCTCGGATTAGTCGGTCCTAGAGCTGGATACCGTGTTTTACAAAAAATGCTCACATTTGGTATATCTCAACATATCGCTCTTAATATAGGGTTTTGACTTTTGACTTAGATTAATATCAAATCATGAATAAATAATTGAATTACTAATATGTAGATAGATATAGTCATATAGATGCTGATTCTCACCAAGACTAGATATACATTATAGTCTATCCTAGTTCAAAAATAGTATGAAGTTCTCAATGTGCACTCTTTATACCAAGTAACAATGTTTCTTCATCATACAAATAAAATGGTAGACATTGTATTGTACTATGTTATTGGGTTGTCTAGGAAAACAAAGAATCAAAATAAAGTATGATGCTTTGTGAGACTAAAAAGAAAAAACACTAGCTGACGAAACAGTACTAGTACTGCCACCAAAGAAAAGTTGATTAAAGAGTACACAAAAAATAAATATCAAAGAAAAAAAAAGAGACAAAGTTTGATTGGTTGAGAATCATATATTGATAAAAGAAATAAAATGTGATATTGTGTGAACCATATTGGCATATGCTTACGTGAATCTACCAATATTTCTGACCTAATGAAGCATGTGATTCTAACTAAGTGGAATGCAAACTCAGATTCTACTAAGAAAGTGATTCTCATAAATAAAAATAGACAAACATGGTCAACTTGGCCATATTGCACTCACAAAGAAAATAAATGATTAATAGTAACATTTTGAATGGCATTACCAACGGTAAATTGGTTTAAGTGGTAAGAGTTTTGATCTCTTTAAGCACGTGATTAGAGGTTCGATTTTTGGCTCACATATATGGAGAAAATTTGATTGAAAGAGGAGAACAAACTGTGTATCCCACAAATTCACCCAACAGAAATTAGTCATCACTAACGACATTAAAAACTTTGTATCAATATCTTGCTAACCCAAAAAAACAACATTTTGAATGACATTAAAAAGCTTTATTGGAACATATGCTGCTCAAAATTTTCAGTGGAAGTGCTTATATGAGTCAGCCACATGATCAAATGACCTGGCTGCTTTTTTGTTGTGGTTGATTACATGGACAATTAATATTTCATTTTTCAATTTTGGAATATCTAATAAGCATATTTTGAATTGAGATTGTTTTTATATTTGGACCTAAATTAGGGGTGGATATGATAAACTAGCAAGTTTGAGGATTGCCTTGAATATTAAGGGCCAATATTTTGTCATTAGGTTTTTCAATTTGTAGCCGATGAATACGAATCTATTTGGTGATTAAACTTTTTGTCGCACTTTAACACGGATTTTAGTTGTTGGATGAAGATCAGATAGTTCATTTGTTAATTTTACTAAATCAAATTTAAAATATAACTTATAATACAAGTTATCTAATCTTCATTTAACAATTATGATCCACGACTACTGGAATTCTGATCGCAGAGGATCCAAATTCGAAAAACGGTTTTTTAATAGAAGCAAATGACATGCTACTTGTGGTAATACTATAATTTAATTATAGTGATGTTTATCTTATTGCTCTTGAGACTAAGCATGCCTGAATATAATATGATACAAATTGGTACTACAAAAGATAGACATAATCACTATCATAGTTAAAAGATAAAGAGAAAGGAAAAAAAATGAAAATAAGTCCATTCCAAATTCAGATTAAAGATTGAAACATTATTGCAATCTGCTTTAAGGTTCAAGATGTTGATGAACCAAGTAGCTTCATGTCATCAACATTAAAGTGCATGAATACCAAAAACAGCTTCTTTGTTGAAGTCTCTAGAAGCCGTCGCGAAACCGGAAACTTTCATCTTAGCATAAGATTCATGAAAAGAGCAGTCATAGAGATCTTGTCCTTGTAGTGATCCATCATTGTAGTGACTACTAGTCCAACCCATTTTCTGCTTATTATCTGATGCAGAAGAAGTTTCTGTAAGAGTAACAGTTGTAATATCATGAATGCTTGGTCTTCTTTTATCTTTGCCTCCAGATGAAACCTTTTGCCTTATGTAGTACTTTTGTGCATGACTTGCTACTTGTGTTGGAGTTTTTGTCACGACGAAATTGCGAGAGATGTTTCTCCAATCGCCTTTTCCATACTTTAGTAGTCCCATCAGAAAACGCCTATGGTTTAAAGGATAGAAATACAACTCAATTAGTAGTCATATAAATACAGATACAGATATAGATATAGATTTAGATTAAAAAAAAAAGTCAATTCAGTTATCCAAACTCAACATTATAATTTTTTATGTCTCTATAAAAGTAGCGTGATTACGATTGAGGCTACATCAGCTGCTAGATTATCTCAAGGATCACAACGTGACTGCGACCGCGATTAAAACCAACATACTATTGACAAAGCAGCTAGTATAAAACTCATTTTAAATTGGATCAACAATTAAAAAGATGAAATTCTATGAAAATTAAATGAACAACTGAGTTTAAATACAATATATCCATGATTCATTAGCTAAATTTTATAACATTAATACTACTAAACAAACAAAGTTGAAATAGCGACGAAAATCTAGAGATTCAGAAATACAAAATATGTCTCTAATTTCGTCACAAGTGTTACCAACAACAAATTTAGTGACTAAATTTATTTTTCAGTCTCTAAAATCCGTCGTTATTTCAACTTTTATAGTATATATTTTCATATTCTAGAGTCTAAAATAAAAACTTTGTGAATAATAAAAGAACAAAACAAAGAAACAATTGAAGATTATAGATTAATGAAATTATGAAACTCACCTATGTTCCTCTTCAGTCCAAGGAACACCTTTCTTCCTCTCATGATCAGAACCTCTAACAGTTACATGTCTTCTTTTACTTCCATCATAGTTTTGATTTTCAACAACCTCAAAGGTGAAAGAAGAAGAAAGATAACCGGGAATCGGAACATTTCCAGCTTCGATTTCGCAAACATCTTCTTCCAATTCCCTATATTGCTTAATCACATCATAAACAGTTTTACCAGGAATCATCTCAGCAACTTTTAACCATCTATCTGGTGTATCCTTATCATATATAGCAAGAGCACTTTCAAATTTCTTATTATCTTCTCTACTCCATTCTGTTTTGTAACTCTCTTCAACAAACCAATTTGAATCCAACATAAAATAAGGAGAATAAAGGGTTTCTAAATCCATAGCTTAAATCACAAATACTACTACAAAAGGGTGATTTTTAAACTCACAAAAAAAACCATAAAAAAGAAGAAATTATATAACTTTGATAGAGTAGAACTAAACTAAGAATCTTTTACTTGTGAGATTATTAAGATAAAGTTGAGAATCTATCAAAATCATACCTTTTAGAATCATATAGAATCTTGATGAAAATCATGATGTGCTAAAATTATAATATATGAGTGTGAAAATAATTAATTTGATACTAAGAATATATAATCCACCACCCTTTGAAAGAAAGGTTGAATTTTTGAAGTTAGGATAAAAAGTTGAGAATCACAAAAGAGAGATCAAGATATGAAAATATAGGAACATAGTACAAGAGGAAGAGAGTGAAAGAGGGTGTAGAAATCTATAAGAAGATCCAATAGAGGAAAAAAGATAGATTCTTTATAATCAAACAAAGGAAAAAGATTGATATAACTATTGAACTTTGTCGTTTCTTCATGAAGAAGCAACTATAAAAGTAAATGACATTACATACATAGTTCATATACATGTATTGATATACAAATATTAGTATTTTGAGAGAGTAGAAGTGAGTTCAAAAGGAAGAAGGAGGAGAATTTGATTTTGGTTTTTTTTGGTTAAGATAATAATAATAAGGTTGAGATTAGAGTGTGACACTAGGTAGTAGTAGTAGGTACTAGGTTGTAGCTATAAGGTTAAAGCTAACGACAAAGTTTTGTCCTTAATTAATTGTATTATTCAAAGGAGTTTAAATAAGGATATGGTTCAAAAAGTAGTAAAATATACATAAAGTTTTTTGGAGTAAAGTATAAATTTATAAATGAATATTGATCTAAGGTATGAAGGTTATGCGTGTAAGTATCAAATTAACCTTAATCTGGTGGGTTGTGTTAATATTTTTATTTTTAAGAATAGTAAGCAAAAGTGTTAATACACTAAATAAAAAGGAGATCTTAAATCTTAATAATTAGAAGAGAGAAAAATAAATATTCTCTTAGACATACATAGATGAATCTTAACATTACAGCAACACTAATACTAATAGAATCTGCATATTTTTATAATAGATAATAGATGATGTTAAGGGCACTGATAAATATGAACACTTACATTTTTGTGAATTATGTTTCCTTGCAATGCACTCTTTTTTTCTTTTTGTATGGTTTTCTCCCTTTGAGTTTTTTGAGTTAGGTTTTTAATGAGCCAATTGTTGTATTATGAAATCTTTATTTTTTTGAATTTTGGTCTAGTCTACTCAACTACTTATTTTTTTTCTTTAATATAGTTTAATATATTTATTAAGATACTGCAAATAATAGATGGTTGAATTTTTCCTTTATAAAAATCACAATATATATTTTTTTTATAACTAAGAAATACTTATTTTAGCAAAGAAATTAGAGTAAGGATACTTAAAGCACGTAGGCAAATATCTCTAATACAAAGTGACTCCAGAGACTATTATATTTAGAGAGAAGTTTTCTCTCACTTTCACTAAAACCCCCGTGATTTTTTTATACTCCAATATTCCAATTTTTCTCTTGCAAAAAACTTCGGTTCGCAGAAACCGAATTTTTTCTAGTACAAATTCAAAGTAAATTTCGGTTTTTATAAACCAAATTTTGTTTTCAAGGCAAAAAAACACTTCGATTTCTATAAACCGAAGTTTTTTGCAAAGGCAAAATTGAAAATTCAGGGGATAAAAGAATCACGGGAGATGGGGAGAGAAAACATCAAAACAACCAGATTATATTGGATCGTTAAAAGTTGGGGTACATAATATACACCTTGGTTCGGTTTTTCAATTCTTTTAAAAATGAAAACCGAGAGAATAAAGTCGAACCACTTTAGTTCTCTTCTCATTAGTTCAATTCAGTTTTTGAACCGAACCAAAACAAATCGATTATTTTTGTTTAGTTTGGATTTTCGGTTCAATGAATTTTGCCTGATCCACCTATACCACTACAGAGTGAATGTTAAAGTGGACAACAAACAATTTCACGAAAACAAGACTTCATAACTTCTACAAAATCATGGCATCACCGTAATTTTATCCAACCCACATTAATACCAAACATGTTGGTTTACAAGTTGAGCATGTAAGAAAATGGGGTATGAGACAGATTCATTCTTTTAGAATTCAGAAAGATCCACACAGTACCGTATTATTTATGATGATTAAGAAAACATGTGTATTCTGCCTCTAATTTTTACTCATTTAAAACATGTCCTTCAACAACAACAATAACTAATTCTTAACATACAAAACGGTGAAGGTGAAAGAAATTAAAAACATAACGTTCCATAATACAAAAATGAGACTCAACATTGACCACAATTGATATAAACTGACAGAATATAACCAGTAGGTTTTTTAAATATTTTTACATGAACTCGATAATTGTAATATGTTTTAGCATTAATTTTTTTGGCATGTGAACAAGATTGTGAATGTAATGAACTCCAAATGTTGGATACTCCAAAAAGTGTGTGAAATTCAGAACTTCCTCCTTTCTTTTGCGCGCTTACGAGTAGCCGTACCTTGGATCTTCCAGTTTGGATTCCCACCTGGTTTCCGCTGCTCTTCAATTTCTCGAACCTTCCGTTTCCTAGAAAAAATGTTGATAGGAGATAAATAAGTGGCTAAAAAGCATTGGAACAACCAGGAACAAGTTTCTAATACTATCAATAAAGAGATGCTTTTTTAATTCAATCAAGTAATTAACATTCAGTCATGCACAATGCACATAAAGCTGAACCTTAAACCTCTCCGTGTGTGCCCCAAAATTAATTCTCGTTGATGCATAATATTTATTCTTGGAAACTAATTTACCCAACATAGAAGTTGTTGAGTAACCAATCGAACAACATAACCTATCAAAGTGGTTACATGACTTTTAATCGCATATCAGTTCCTCAAGTTACCGCCAAATCATTATGAACATACTTTCATAGCATATACTTATTTAGCAGCAGGACTACAGCAAAAATAAAATCATAATACCAAATAGGAATTTCTGATATTGATTCACTCCTTAACCAGGTAATTATGTTTTCCCATGTCTAACTTACCTGTAAGCTGCACTTGTTTGATCAGCAAGAAACTCTTCCGCAATGGATGTTTTCCTCTCTCTCTTTGTTAATCTGCCTGTATAGTAGTCTACTGGAGAATCTACAATTGTTCCCATCTGATCATATTCAAACGACGACGAAAAGTTAAACATATTGAACAGAAATCAAACTTTGATGGGACATTCAACAACCATGGACTTGCCTGAAAATACTTTGGAAGAGTCTTGGAATTTTTTGAATCAGACCTCTTGAAGTGCAACTTTGGATCTATGACACCCCTCAACTGTGAGCACCAACCAATAGATACATATCAAAGTGTAAAGATCATATTTCACAGGAATAAAGACATAAGAAATTATGTAGTACACAATAAAATTAGAAAGCCCGATACAAATTGATGGACACATGTATATCCATGTTAGCAAATATTGTATAAACGTCTACAATTATTATAAAATGTTAATGGCTTGAACCAATGAACAATGGTCTTAACATATCTCATTTCACTCTCAAATGTACACATTCAGAATTGTAGTTTATTTCACTATTTCAGGAGTCTCCAGAAGGCTGACATCAATACTCTAACCAACATATGAATTAGGTTTGTAGGCAGGGATAATAATTAGTATTTGTTCGGGAAAAAACTCGAGTGAAGTAGGTCAACTCCGCCAATCATTGAAAAAACAAATATCACCAGAAAAAAGTATGAGACCAAGAGGACTATGAGAAGGCAACACAATCCTAAATAATTCGGGAAGTGAACTAGAATTGAAGACAGAGATTAATAAGCAAATCTTAAATAAAAACACTTTCCTAAATCTAACTGATATTGTAAATATCACATCGCTGCAGAAAAAAAGTGTTTTACACTTGTTTTTCATTCTTCCTTATCATCTAGGATGCTAGTGTGCGAGTATATGATGCTTATTAACTTAATATAAAGTAAACATCACGTCATATTGAAAATGAATATATTTGTCATCCTCTTTGGAGGGGGAGGGCGGATAGAAGATAATTTCCCCAAACTCAAGTACCTTTAGCAACTTCCAATCTCTCTGCAACTCAGGGGTGATGGTTTGAGCAGGCATGTCGAACCTGGTAAAGATTTAAATACAATTAATAATTCCCATTTATGATTTCTAACAACAACAAAAACGGAGATATCAAAGGAAAAATATAAATAAATAAAATTCAGATGAAAAAAGTTATAATTTTATTAAAAAAAACACCTATAACTATATATAATCTATTCCATACCAATCTTTCCCAAGAGTATCCTTAACTTGCTGTCTCAGTAACTTGTTTACTTTTCGGGGATCGTTGGGAGGAACAAATAGCCCATTAACCAATTCTGAATTGGGTTTCCAAAGGGTGCTAGTTGGTGCCTCGATTTGAGGTTTGGTGTGAGATGGAAGATATGTAGCCTTGGACATAGATTGAATAGCCAACTGTGGTTGCCATGAGAGGCCGACGACTGGTTTCTTCTCTGCCATTCCTGAATCAAAAGAAAAAATGCACATTGAAATCCCAAAACCAAATCCATTAAAAACTCAAACTGAATGAAATTTCATAAAACTACATTACATAATTCACGAAATAGTACATTGGAGAAAAAACCAGATATTTAATTAGGTGAATTAAATAATAAGAAACCTATAAAAATCTACCATTTTTCATAATTTTTCTTTTCATGAGCGCTTATATAAATAATTGTTAACAGAATCAACCAAATCAACTAAATGATTCAACATCATTGTAAATTAGCTCCCGCATACAATATATTCTCGCTGTTAACTTTTATTTAGCTAAAATATTGTCAAACTCTAGCTAAACTCATCTTAAACTCAATTCATAGTTAACCTAAACAAGTTAATCTTATATAATATATATTTCGCAACAAACAAAAACAATGACAATCAACAAGAACAAGCACAAAACTCACACCTTTTTTCTTTTTAACAACAAAAGTATATAACACAACACAAAGCACAAGCAATGCCTTGGTTGGTCACAAGATACAATAGACATCCTACTAACAGAGGCATATATCAGACAAAGGAAACAAAGAGCTACAACTATCCCCACAAACTCAACACCTCCTGCACCTCGGACACCCACAAGCCCCTACTGTGCCAATACAAAACAAAAACACTAAGGTATCACGGTGGATATACCAGAATCACAATGATCCACCGTGATTTTTTAAAAGCTAGAGTGTAGCTTCTACAAAATAACGGTAGGTCACAGTGATTCTGAGACATCCACCCTAATACCAAACATAAAATAAGAATATTGGATACATAACCAACTCACCTAAAATCAACAACAACAAAAAAAAATAAGAACAAGCACAAAACCCACTAAACTCACAGTCTCAACACTCACACTAAAATCAACAAAAACAATCAGCAAACACTAAAACCCACAGTCTCATACTAAAATCCACTAAACTCACTTACAATCTCATGCTAAAATCACAATCTCACATCAGAAAACTACAATCTTTAAATCAGTTCAAAATTAAGTCAGTTCAAAATCACAATCTAACGCTAAAATTTTTTTTAAAAAATAAAATAAAATCAGTTCAAAATCATTCATAAAAAAACATTCAAATTGCTTCACAAAATTTTCAACAACAAACTTATGAATTCAAAATCAACAATCAACAATTGTTATTGAATAGAAATTGTGACAGACGGATGAGAAAACTTGCCTAAGTTACCTTACCTTTTCAAAAACAGAAAACCGTCGTGGAGATTGAGAAGTGGCCGGAAAATCGCCTTCGCCGCCGGTGACCGGTGTTGGAGGGAATGGAGCGTACCTCCGTCGCTTAGTCGCTTTTCAGAGAGAGGCGGACGAAGAGGGTAAGAACTTAGACGAAGCGTGAAAGAAGAGAGAGTAGGCGTAACAGGGAAAGGGTTTGGAGGTTATACTAGTAATTTCAAAAATATTAAGGGTAGTTTCGTAATTTCTCACTATACAAAAATTTGTCTACGTTTGGGGGGGCCGTTTTTATTTAGGGTTCCTTTGAACTTATTTTTTAGTTTATTAAAAAAAGTCTATGCGAATAAATAATTTTTTATTTATTTTTATAAGATTTTTAACGTAAAAGTAAAAATAAAAATATTATGGGTTTTTAATATTATATTTTAAAAAATAAAAATATTATGGATTTTTTAATATTATTCAATAGTATTATGGATTTTTTTGAACATATCATATTACATGTCATTAATGTTTTGTTGATAATGGTTATTTCATGGATATTGTTACTCGCGTCAGAAAGATGAATACCAAATTGCGTGTTCCTGATAATAGAGTTAGGATTGTATTTTGAGTATGACTTTTTTTTTAGGTCAAAGATGATGAAGAAAGATGAATATTGTTAAGTTATTATTATTTTTTATCTTATTTTGAGATCTGGGGAAGATTGATGAACATGATGAGTATGTTCATCAAAATTTTGAATTTGTTTAATTTTATTAAAAAAATGATTTTTAAAAATAAATATATGTAATTTTTAATAATAAAAAAACATAATATTTAATTTTTAAAAAATTAATGATATGGAACATGATTTGTCCACATTGACATTGCCACATCATCATATAGTTTGACACATCAACAAAATTTTGACCAAATTAAATAGAGGATCAAAAGTTCAAGTTTCTCAAAATAGAGGGATCAAAAAGTTGGCTTTTAAAATAGGGGGATGAAAAGTTCAAGTTTTTCAAAATAGGGGGACCAAAAGTGCATTAAAGCCTAATATATATTATCAAGTCTCAACTCAACTATTTATTTACAACACTTTAGTTTAGTATTATACATACATAAAATAATATTATAATATGATAAAAATACACGCATAAAAAAATAGTATATATATATGGGGAGAGCAAACAGTGATTTCTTTTTTAAATATATGCGATGTTGTCAATACAGTGTATTGAAATAATAAAAATATTTTCAAATTTGTCTATTATTAGTAAAGTTTTGGACAAATTGACTAATACAAAGCATATTTGAGGACCAAACTAACAAACAAAAGATAAATTTGAGGGTTTGAGAATCAAAATAACTATAAAAAAAATGTTTAAGAGTCAAAATAATTGTTCTTATTTTCAGCCCCGTATAGTAAGTTTCTGGATTCGTCCCTGATTAGGATGATGACAGAACATATTCATTAAACTTTTAATTAATTTATACAATCACACACATATCGTATAATGCTTTAACAATATCTAACTTACTCGTGCGATGCACGGGTCTTATGCGCTATTTTATACTATAACGTCAAAAAATTATTTGTATAAGTAGTAAATTTAAAATTGAAACAATTGGAGCAAAGATATTAATTTGAAAATTATTGGAGTTTTCATTATCTCTTACCAAAAAATTACTGCATTATCGAATTTGACATTTATATTAATTTGAAACTTATTGGAGCAAAGATAAACCAACTTAACTCATACTCAAATATCGAATATGATAAAAATCATACAGGACATAACAACCATTAGTAAATTTTATTTTATCTAATTTTTTTTAGCAACATTAAAAAAGTAGTCCTGACAATCGACCAACTCCTTATATTTACAAAGATTGGACAAAAGATTATTAACAAAAACATTAATTATTTTAAAAAAAAACAATAAAATACACAAAATAATAAAATGAACTCAAAAATACACAATAATAATAATAATAATAATAATAATAATAATAATAATAATAATAATAATAATAATTACAATTAGTACCCCATATTAAATGGATGTAAGTGGATGATGTAGCTAAATGAAAGGTTTTCATTGGTTTGTGGAGTTTAGATAGACAATTTCATAACTCTCTAGGATTTATATATATAGATATTACGCCACCCAATAATACTTTAACAAATACAAATTTTATAAAAGTTTATGTCGTATACATCATCTATGTTAATTATCACTCTTTATATAGAGTTAGAAGTTAAAATAATTAAACAAATAAATTTGTGTAATCCAATCAATGTGACACCCTACGATTTTTATCAAATTACACACACTAGTAAGCTACACATACGAGTGTGCTCTACTGTCCGATGTGAGACTTAAGAATTTTATTTTCAATTCAGACATAATGTTCTCTTGTTCCAACACACTTTTACTCCATTCAATTTCAGCTAACTTGAAAGTCTTGTTTATCCACCAATTCTTTCATGATATTAAATATGCCGATTTTACTCTAAAGTGTTAAAATAACATAAAAAGAATTTGAAGAATTCATCTAAGCCTCCAAACTCCCTTCAATACATTTCTTGAATTCCCTCAAATCAGAAGGTTTTGATATTCTAAAGAAAAAAAAAACATGTACTCCACAAAACTCTTCTCTCAAAGCTCTCTATTTCTTCGTCCTTCAATGTTTTTTCCAATGCCCTCCCCTCTAAACTCTCAATCAAACTATTAGAAAGCAAGTTTTTCACCATGAATGTGAGTGAGATAACTATCAAATAAAAATAAAATATGTAAACTTTTTTTAAATGATATATGGTTGGAAGACAATGGTACTTTGACTCTAGATATGAATTCCACTGTGGATATAATATGTTAACCGATGAAAAGTATAACATCAGGCGCCTGTAGCTCAGTGGATAGAGCGTCCGTTTCCTAAGCGGAAGGTCGTAGGTTCGACCCCTACCTGGCGCGATTCTAACTTATTTTTGCCATTTTACACTCAAATTGCATTATTTACAGTTTATTTAAGCAACACCCTCATTCAACATATATTAATCAATGTGCAGTATTTTGAAGCAACCAATAATGTTCTCAATTTGGAAGATAGAAAATCACATCCAATCTAAATGATCATTAACTCAATTTGAGTTTTTAGCAGCCACAAAACATTACAAATATAAAAAAATATTTAATTTTTGTTTTTCAAAAATCACATGTTTGATCCTAAACTTGAATTGCTATGTGACACAATTTTTTTATTGATTCTTCAACAAATACAAATTACCACAAACATTTGATGTTTCTTCATCACCTCTCTAGTTTACCCTACACTTTCCTTGTTTCTCATAGTTTTCCAAAACAACAATTGTATATCACATCTTCTTCATAAAAAAACACTAGCACTTTGGAAGATCTTTGGGTGGTGGAAGTATGGACTCATTAGGGCCTCTTCCATTGTCTACTATGAATGCCATTTTAAGTCCCCATGTTGTGTGCACTTCTAAATGGCAATGCAGAAACCAAACACCTTCACAATTCACACACAATTTATACAAGAAATTTAGGCCACATAATCTAAATTTAAATGTTCATATACTATTTATAATTTTTTATAATAATATTTGAAAAATCAGGTCACTAGTTAAAGAAACCAAAAATAGAACCTGAGACCGAGGAGCACACTTTAAGGTCCCAAGTCAACATTATTATACTAATTTAAGTGGAAAATCTATTTTTCAACATAAATCACTTTACATTCCACTTCATTTTCATTTTTCTTGCCTCATAACCAAACATATCCTAAGTTGTTTGTGCAAAAAGTTAGAAAGAAAAGAAGAAAAAAAAAAAGTGATTTTTGCTACCTGGGTTATCTGCCCTGAATCTGATTGCAACCCATCCATCATTTGGTACTGACAATGTATTTCTTTCAACCGGGTCAACAAGATTAAACCTTAAAGTATCCTTTTTAGGATCAAAGTTCCCTAAACCTTGTCCAACAACAAAGAAATTGAACCCATGCAAATGAAATGGATGATTTTCTGGTGCTATCATTGCAGTGCCTTGAAGAACAATTTGAACACTTGAATTAAAATTCAATCTATAAACTCTTGTACCACTATCAGTATGAAGATTACCCGGTTGATCGGTTCCGGTATAATCGAAAATCATAGGTGGATTTGCAGGAAAATCATCAGTAAAAACACCCTTAATATTAGAGTAATGTGCTTGAAGAAGTGAAATTGTAGGCATTAAAAATGTGAGATTGTTTATAGCAGATACAAGTTTGTTACCAGTGAGACATGTATCACATGGATTAAGTCCAACAGTTATAGCAAACAAAAGAGAATGATCAATGGTTGATGAAACTTTTGTAGGGTAGGTGTTTGAATTAATGCTTCTAAGAGAATCAGTGAAAGTTTTTGTTATTGGAGTTGCATTAAGTGGAGGAATGTATGTTAAAATTGTTTTGGTGTATGGCGGTGTTCCTTTGTAACGAAGTGTAGCGATTGAAGAAAGGTTGTCAAAGCCGATAGGTGCATCCATGAAAGGCGTTGTTGCTATTAAGTACTTGCCGATATGTTTGTTGGCAGTTAGAAGAACATTTGTGGTTTGGCCTGGACTTAGAAATATTGTGTCGATTTCGAAAGGTTTAAGGTATGATGCATCTGCTTCAACAACTGTTAGTTTATGGTCTGCAATTTTGAAGAATAGTTCGTCATTTAAAGCCGCGTTTATAATACGGAGTAGATAGGTCTTGCCACTTTCAACATGTAGAGTGTAACCTGCATAAGTTGATAAAGTTTAATATTTCAAAAAATTGTTTTAAAAAGGTCTGTGACAGTTACCATAGTCGTGACATCAATGTTTTTGAGGTCTATATGGTCGCAAGCGGCCAAAATGTGACTACAATTGAAGGATCGCAACACAACTGCTACTATGAGAAATAGTGAGATTCTAATAAACTAGTTATTTCAGTAGTAAATATACCCTGAGAAATGCAACCGGGAGCCGGTCCTGGATGACCGTTGATGGTATGAGCATCCGAAATATTTGGTGGCATACCAGAATTTGTTGCTTGATTAACCACAGCTTCAACATCTGATTTCCACCACTCACCTAAAACTCATACAAAAAATCAAGGTTAACACAAAGGAATATAATGCACAAGTGCTAAATGCTAATTTCTAAGGTTTAACAAATGATTACTATCTTGCTAATTGCAAAAGTACTTGCCTAGAATGATTATCTTTTCTTTGTCAGGTTTAGGAAATGGATAAGGAATTCCTCTTTTAGGCAAAATGACAATAGCACCATGCATTGTGGCCCTTAGCCAAGTGATATGTGCATGCCATAGAAGTGTGCCTCTTTGACCTGTGAGAGTAAAGTTGTAAACAAAGCTTTGGCCTGTCTGAATCGGGCATTGTGTGACATATGCTGGTCCATCAGACCAACAAGTCCTAAGTTGTTTGATTCCATGCCTGCCATTAAGTCCAAAATTACTGATCAAAGCGATGTTTGGATAAACAACTTAATTTAGTGCTTATAACATAAGTGTTTATCATACTAGTCAATCTGTTTCATATAAGCTATAAGTTGTTTTTGTAAGTTATCTAGGAGAGGCTTATGGAAATAAGTTGAAAACAACTTATAGACATGCCAAACGTGTTTTCTTAAACTCTCCAAAATAGTCTTACAAATGATTATGTCAATAGATAAGCTCAAATAAATCAATCCAAACAGTAGCACGAGTGCTTAAGAAGCTTTAATTCTCACCAGTGGATTGTAACATTGTGTGTAACATGGTTAGTGACCCTTACTATTACAGTGTCATCCTCTCTTGCATATAGAGTTGGCCCTGGGAATTTTCCATTGACTGAGACAAAAGTTTTTGTTGAACAAAGCTTTGTTTCATTCTTCAATACCACCTGTGTTAAGGCATTGGAATAATGAGGTTTTGAAAAAAAAGAAGCTTATTTAGAGTTTATTCGGACTTATCTCATCGCATAAGTATCGACACTAGAGTTTATTTAGAATACACTTATAAAATAACTTACGACATCTCGTGAACATGTTTTTAGCTTATTTTAATAAACACTGGTACAAAATAACTTACTTTCAAATAAGTACTTAATTAAGTTGTTTATTTCAGCACTCCCTATGTGTCACCAGTCACCAATTCATCTTTGATAAGGCCAAACCTTTTTTCTTATTAATTATTATCACATTTTTAACTTAAAATGAACCTGAAAATTTGAGCATAGGATAGGAAGTGTACTTACATTAAAATTGTAATGACGCACCAAGGAATGAACAAAGGTTGGAAATGAAAGAGCTACCAAAAAAATTGCTAGAAAGTGTGGCTCCATTCTAATCAGCAATTAATATTTTTTTTTCTGTCAATTCAATCCTTCACTGACACTTAATTAATCTCTTCTAGTTTGAATACTAATGTATGACAAAGCACATTAACATTATATAATGAAATAATTTGTGATGTTATGTCATTTTACATATGGTAGGTGACTACTAAAAAATGCTAGCTATGCACATTTTGAAAATTATACCAAAGTTTCTTGCATGCTACACAATATTGTCCTTATCAGTCCTGTTTGATATAAAACTATTGCTGCTATTTTCATTTGATAGATACCCTTTTCATTGAGTTGATAAATACTTCTCAGCTACAAATACTTGTTTTTATCATTACCAATATATAGCAATTTTTTGACAATCATTTTTCCTTGTATGCATATATTGTAAGTGTTATTCTTCAAATATACACTGCTAGGAGATTGATTTACCTGTCAAATCTTACTTATTATATTAAATATGTTGTACCATCATTACATACCAAAATGATTCAAATGGCTTATCTTTTTCAATTTGATTTTTGTGATTCCTTGTCATAACTTGCTGCCTTTGTACTTCACTATATACTCACCTTATTAGGCTAAGATCAAAACTCACATTTTTTGCATTGTAAAATAAGCTTATACTTTCCAACAATTAGTTGAAGTTGAAAAGATTAGTTTTTTACCACTGCTAAAGAAGTTTTTACGTTTTAAATCGCGATTTTAACAACCTTGCATGCAGGGGCGATTTTACCGCCTGGCATACCTGGCACGTGCCCAGGCTCAACATATAATTTTTTTTTTTTTAGGGTTCTTACTTTGATATGAAAATTCGAATGTTTGAGTAAGAATTAATAAAATTTAAGTGTATATTCATAATCCCCATGAAATTCTGAGCAAAATTGTATATTTACATGTCCAATTTGGTGCAAGAATGAAAAAAACGATTTTTGAGGTTTTGGTGATGGTGAGCATGAGGTTGAAGATGATGAACAGTAACAAAAGGTAGTTTAATATATTTATTTGTTAAGCTGTATTTTTAACATCAAGTGCATGTTGGCTTGGTGTTCTTGCATATGGTTAGTATTAAAGAGGGCCTGGGTTCAACTCCTAGATACCCCTTTAATTTTTACCCTTTTGTTTTTTAATTTCATTTTATTTTATTTTATTTGTTTATAAACATTATCAAAAATACTAAAAATATCAACTTGGTTTCCTTTTTATATATAGTAAAACTAGTAAAAAATGTATTATTATTGTTTTTTTTTTATTTTAAATTTTTACTAATGCTTATATAACACAAAATACTAAAAAAATATGTTTGATTGTTTTTGTGTTAATCTCAAATATGTTACAATTCTACTTTCTTTCATATGTAGGATTGTGAGGAGTTTATGACTTTTACTTGTATAGTTATTATGAATCAAATATTTAGATTAAATTTTAAAACTAATTACTTTGATTATAATTTCAATATATATATATATATATATATATATATATATATATATATATATATATATATATATATATATATATATATATATATATATATATATATATATAGTTAAAAACGGTCTGATCTGGCTAAACTCCGATCCGAAAACCTTAAATCAATAAATATTTGTGTTTTGCGGTTAACATTGTGTCCAGGCTTAATATTATTCCTGGAGTCGTCACTGCTTGCATGTGAGTGTGACTATTCAGTTCTTTCTTTTGATTAGTAACTTACAAACACTAAGAAATTATTATTCATCATTCACATTATATATGAATTGAAAAGAAGCTTATTGTGGTTTGAATAAAATGATTTTCACTGTGGTGGTGAATTATTTCTTGATGCAGCTTCTACAGCACCCTCAATCTTATTAATACAAGATTTATAAAGAAATCCTAGATAATCCACTAAGCTATTTTCAGAAACATCTTCTAGAGGATTTATCTCAAAAGACCATTGAATCAGAGTTGATTCATCACCATAATCAAGTAGTTTTAGTGAATTTATAGATCCATCTAAACCAACATTGCTTGCTTCCATTTTATAAACAAAGCTATGTGATGATGAGTCCTTTGAAACCAACCTCTCTTTGATCCATGATCTTTCTCCATCTTGTTGAGGAAACATGAAACCAGAAACTAATCTAACATAGCCTGGTTCATCTTCAATTCCAGTTAAGGTAGTGCATCTTTCTACCATTGGCATCCATTGAGAAAGTCTCTTAGTTTGTGAGACTATGGTCCAAACTTTGTCAATAGGTGCACAAATTATGCCACTAACTGAACCATGCCATTTACCATTTCCAGCTTCAATAGCCTGCAAGACATGAATTAATGTTAAAGTAATATCATAATTCATACTATATCATAATTAAATAAAGTACTATATAGTAATCTTAAAGAATGCATAAATTGGAAAATGAAAGGAGGGTCATTGACTAATGAATCATATCAGGACACATCTACATACCATGCATGTTAATTTCTATTACTCCTTCTTAGTTTTGATTAATTTGATAGACCTTCACTGTTTCATTTGGAGTATAGCTTTTTACAGAGAAACTTTTATTGTTAGTATAATATATGAATGCAGCTTTCTATCTTGTAAATTAATCGGAATATTCAAGGCAAAATTTGTCATGTTCATTTGATAAAAGACAAAAAACACTATAGTGCTTTCATATCTAGACTGATAATTCCAAAAGATAGGCTTAGATGTTTCCTCCATTTCTTGGTTATTAGACATATATTACATGTTATTTTGATGCCTACAAATATTTTAATAACTTGGTATTCCAAATATACTTTAAGATAATTTGTTTTACCCTTCGTTCTTCCATTTATATTTTTATGTTGACAAGATGAATTTTTCATTAATGACTAATTTTTTGTTGTCCATAAACAAAGTAACAAATATCACTAAAACTCACGCATATCTGTGAAGTCCAGGATTCAAATTCGACAAAAGTGTCTAACCTAACAATATTGACATTGTCGGTTGAACTAAGACTTATGGATCCAGATAAATTAGGCTATAACATGTTCATAATGTTCCTGATGAATTTTGCAAAGAAGAAATCGAAACTGAACTTACTAAAGGAATATCAAGATAAGGCTATATTAGAAAGTTATGTATGATTGTCAATAACATTGTAGCCTAGTAACAAGAGGGGTGAGGGGTGAGGGGTGAGGGGTTTCATTCAATCCCTCCATATATCCCATTTCCCAAATACACACCTACATCACATTATTGTGTACCTCATACCTTACTTAAAAAAGGCTAAAAGTGATGATGCATTATGTCCTTAATTTGTACTACTATATTTTAGCCGACATATATAGTAGTTGATCATATGTTCAGAGACGTAAGTTTTCATTTATAAATAAGACTAAAGGTAAATATTTGCATAGTTGTTGAGGGATTGTCAAATGTGGCTCTCAAATTTTCTGAGGAGAATATTTTTCATGAACGATATGTGTGTAGTGTCTTTGACATGCTATCATTTTCCTGAAGTGTGAATCAGGTAAAAATATTACTAAAGTAACATCAGACAGAGGTAAAAATATTTCATAAATTTTGCTTATATTTTTTTGTTACTGAGGGATTAATATTAAAGGGAGTTAACGATAAGACCAAATTTGAAGATGAAAAATCCGCATATAAGGTGAGGGTTGCCCTTACTTTATAAACATATATTCAGATCATCTCGCAATTCATGTGAGACTTCATAGACTAATCATATTCGGTAAAAAGAAAAAAAAAAAAACTTAAACAAACGCACCCTTAATGACTATCTGTTACAAAAATGCTTATATGGCGGTTACCCTTTAATAGCTGCTATTGACAGTATTTGATGAATTGAATCACTACCGATGATTACAAGTATAGTACCACCATAATTCCTCTTTATAAACGATTCATCAAGCTCAATGAATAATCTGCATTTTAAGAAATTATATTCGCAATCTTCAAGACACATATAGATTATCTCACCTAACAAGCATTTGTGTAAAAGCCACTTAATTGTACAATGTCATGTCACGCAGGATACGGGCTAACGACCATTTAAACATTTTTGTAACAGTCACATAAACATACAATGTCATATCACTCCTTAAACGTTCACATGAACATTTTTGCAAATCATTAAAAGGGTAATAGCATGAATTGTTACTAAGTTAAAGATTTAATCTGAAACTTTTTTTTGACAACAATTTGATTTGAAACTTAAAAAACTAAAAAGATTAATATATTCTTACTACCGATTAAACCTAAAGATCCTTTTATGCATTTGATTAAGCTTATGTGAAACAACTTATTTCTCACTTTCTCTCTGGCCGGATTTCTCTCTCTGGCCGCCGTTCTCTTTCTCTCTCGGTCACTCTGTTTCTGCTTTCTCTTTTACAACTTGTGTTTTTTTTTGTTTTTTTTTATTTGCTTATTTATTTGTTTATTCATTCATTTTCTACCCAATTAAAATAAATAAAATATTCTCCGAGAAGGAGAAGGAAGAGAAGAAATAAAGCAGAGAGAGTGAAAGCAGTTGCAGCCGTAAGTCTCACTTCAAAACCCCAACGTTGCCATGGCACTCTCCAACGCAACCCAATTCACAACCTTCAATCTTCTCAATCCTCAAAAACCCACAAACCCTTTTCCTTCTTCCCATGTTTCATTCCCTCCACCCTCTTTCACCACCTTCAAACCCATCACCGCCACCATGTCCCAAATTCACTCCTCCAACAACCTCCAACTCTCCACTTTAACATCTTTATCACCACTTGATGGCCGTTATCGTGAAAAAGTTAAAGACTTGGCTCCTATCATGGGTGAATATGGTCTCAATTACTATAGGGTCATTGTTGAGGTAAACCCATTTTTCATTACCCTTTTGCTTAAAGAACTGTTTTTTAATCATTTTTTCAGTGTTTTTTTTATACCCTTTTGATTAAAGTGTGTTTTTTTAATGTTTTGTTTGTGTTTATGTTATTGTTAGATTAAATGGTTGCTGAAGCTTTCTGAAATTAGTGAAATTGTTGAGGTTCCTGCTTTTAGTGATGATGCTAAAGCTTATTTACAAGGTTTGATTGATGATTTTAGTGTGAATGATGTTATGGAGATTAAGAATTTTGAGAGGATTACTAATCATGATGTGAAAGCTGTGGAGTATTTCTTGAAACAAAAGTGCCAATCAAATGCTGAAATTGCCAAGGTAGTTTATTTACCTTTATTTATTTTGTGTTTTGTGATTGTACTTGTACATTACTTGCTGTTTGAATTTTGGGTCTGTTTGGATAATCATATAAGTGTTTATTGTATAAGTAAACTGTTTTCATAAGCTATTCTGGAGAGCTTATGAAAATAAGTTGAAAACAGCACAATTTATGGACATGTGATAACATGTTTCCATAAGCTCTAATAAGTGCTTATACCCGTAGATAAGTTAATCCAAACAGGTGATAAACTATCTTAGAGAGCTTATGATCGATGCATGTGAATTGCGTCGTTGGAATTTAGTTGTAAAACGACCTTTGGGGATTAAGTAGTGTATTGAACTCTTTGTGAATTCAGGCTAGCTACCTGGAGCTGCAGAGTAATAGAAATTTCGAATCAAATTGAACTTACTGGAATAGGACTAATTGATCTGGTTATTATTGTAACAATAGCCCAATAGCATAGGTATGTCAAGCCCTGGATGTATAAAGCTGGAGCAATCAGATGAAGTAGCATTTTATGATTTTATATATCCGAATATATCTTATGACAACGGGCTTTGGACCTTTGGTAGGAAAGTATGAACCAATTGGTACGATGGTCCAACTTAGGATACTATATACATATTTGATTAAATTTAAATTACTTCAGCAAAACTATATCCAAATTTGCAAGTAGAACTTGCAATTTTTCAAAAGAGTGCATATTTATTTATATTTACCAGATACACTCAATTCATGATTTAAAAGAACAATTGAATCCCATAAAAACAAATACAAAACTGAAATTCAATCAAAATCTCCTACCAAATAGCAAATTGCACATCTATAACAGAGATGTATTTCTGTCATTTTCACCAATTTATAAGGCACACCTTCCTCTTTTGAGAATTCTCTGATTTCTCTCTCAGAAGGGATTGTTCTAAGCTTTGATGAGGAAACAGAGTTTGATGATGGAGAATCAGAGAAAATAAACCCTGTGATATCCAAGTTTTGTTCACTATAGAACCTAACATCAAGGTTTGGTTTTTGTTGGTGAGAATTGTAGTTTCAAACCAGAAGGAATTTAACAATGTTAGAACTTGTTCTGCAGACATTACTTTGGAATTGTGTCACAAGTGAATGGTTTGAAATTGAAATTGGAATTGAATTCTATAAAGATATGAGAAGAAGGTTGGAGAGAGTAATAAGTTTGGCTGAAAAAATGCATTTTATCAAAGTGCTTATTCGGTAGATTAGCTCAAATAAGTTAATACAGGCAAGCTCTTTGTTCAATAACATGTTGTAATGTGGAATGTTCCATAATTTGAAGCTATATGTTCCAATGAAGTTGAGGTCATAACCTATATAAAGCTAAAACAAACTCTCAAAATCCTTAAGTTGGTTAGTTTTGGCAGATATTTGGTCTGTTAAATCAATCATGCTTGGAATTGACTTCTCTGATAGGCTAGTCTCAAAACCATCATTGTAACAATAGATTCTATTACTCTTAGTTTTCAAAACAATAACACGGTAAACAATATTTGATTTTATTACATAAGCTCCAGGTATTGCACCTCGATTATACTAATTAATTACTATAAGATGTTTGAGTTTGACTTCAATAACTTGAAACACTTTTTGATTTTGTTTTTATTTAATTTTTTTTTTTAAAGATTGACATTTCATTTGTCAACCATTAACAATAGATCCTTAATGACAGGAGGTTGCAATACCAAATAAGGACTACATAAGCTCTTGTAAGTTTGAGTTAGACTATTCCTTCAATACCGAGAAGACATACCTAGCAATACAATCCCTAGATACCAGTCAATTACTATAGTAGAGAATATCCTTAGTTTGGGACTTATGTTTTTCTTTTGTGACAATCTGAGTATGTATGTCCAAACAGTGTTAGTTAACTCTAAAATCTTCAAATTGTACCCTTCAAGTACTGTTCTCTCGCTTATTGACAGTTATTTTAATTTTTTTTAGAAAAACTATAAAAAATGGTAGTGAGGCAATTTGTACAGTTACAGATTCTACCTAAGTATATTTTATTTTAGAAAAACTATTTCCTCTTATTATTAGTCCAGATTCTACCTAAGGATCCTGTTCAGGATTGGCAGAATAATTATCATGGCATTCTTTGTTCAGACAAGGAAATTCATCTGTAAGTATACTTACAGTTTAATGTGAGAAAAGAAATAAGAGTAAATCACCTATTCGGCACCTGAAATTGTAGGGGTCGGACATTTATACCTTAGAATTTGTGAATAGGTAAAATATACTCTAATTTTGAATTACTTGAAGAAACTGTCCTATTGTTAACTTATATTTTATTTTCTATCAAATTAGTCCTTAAATTATATTACTTACTAGCAAAGGGCGAAATTGTTTGATGTTATTCAAAATCAAGGTCAATTAAATATTTTATCCGCACAATTTCAAAGGGCGAAATAGTGAACATGATAAATATGATGTTACATGCCTACTACTTTTCTAACCGACCGTAATTAGAATATTTTAGCCCCATAAGCCCCCAAAGTATTTTACGGCTTAGAGTTGACAACAGAATACCTAATTATTTTTATAGCAGAACTGTACAACCTTAGGTAGAATCCTCAATCACATATCATGGTAAGATGCATGTGTGAACATAAATTTAACCATGATATACAGATATAGAGCAGGTTAAACAAGGCGCAAAAGTAACCTATGGCATATTTTCAATTCCTTCTTGCAAGTGACTTATGTTCCATCCATCCGCAATTGTGCAGTTATGGAAACATCTTATCACATGTCCATAAGTTTTGTTGTTTTCACTTTATGTTTTTTTTTTTTATTTGGTGTGCTTTGTGATTGTATATTACACTCTGTTTGAATTTTGGGCCTGTTTGGATAAACAACTTAATTAAGTGCTTATCATACATATATAACTATATAAGTGCTTATGTATAAACTATTTTCATGCAAACTATAAATTGTTTTGATAAACTATCTTAGAGAGCTTATGGACTGAAAACAGCTTATGGACATGTCATAAGCTGTTTCCATAAGCTCTCCAAGTGTTTTATGTTTATACCGGTAGATAAGTTCAAATAAGATAATCCAAACAGGCCCTTGATGGGATTGTATAGATTTTGAACAATTTTTTTTCAACAGGTGCTTGAGTTTTTCCACTTTGCTTGCACTTCCGAGGATATAAATAACCTTGCTCATGCTTTGATGCTGAAAGAAGCAATGAATTCTGTTATTTTTCCTGTCATGGATAAAATTATCAAAGCTTTGTGTACAATGGCCAAAGACAATGCTCATATCTCTATGCTTTCTCGCACTCATGGCCAGGTTAGTTGATTTCCGCATTACTTGACTATTTAGAAATCAATGTATTATTGTTGATTATAATATTGGGATATTGCAAATAATGCCGACTCAACAACTAGTTCAGTTCATCAACATTATTGTACTTCAATTTTATTAGTTGCCACTTGCCATAACGTCATTATTAAACCGACTTGAGTGAACTTGTTGATTTTTCTGTGATATTCTTCAGCCAGCTTCACCAACAACTTTGGGGAAGGAAATGGCAATATTTGCTGTGAGACTAAGCAGAGAAAGGAAAGAGCTGTCTCAGGTTGAAATTTTGGGGAAATTTGCCGGCGCAGTTGGCAATTACAATGCACATCTTTCTGCATATCCTGATGTTAACTGGCCTGGCATTGCACAAGAGTTTGTACAGTCTCTTGGATTAAGCTTTAATCCTTATGTTGCTCAGGTGTGTTATTAAAAAAAAATTCCTCGTTTTGTTCTATTCTAGTTGAACACATTTCTATGCAGCCACATAATTTTTAAAAGACTTGTTCCATGTCCTTTGTTAAGCGCAAATCCATTGTGGTAGAATTTTTCATCAATTGTTGTTTTATCGGTGAAACTCTTGTTAGCGAGATCGCACTACCAACTTGTGTGCGAGATGGTAACTTTATGATTCCTTCTGATTATATTACTCCACTTGATTAACAGATTGAAACTCATGACTACATGGCAAAGATTTTTCATTCATTCATCCAATTCAACAATATATTAATTGACTTTGATAGAGATGTATGGGGCTATATATCTTTGGGCTACTTTAAGCAGGTGAGTTTTCTAATACATATCTATGATTAGAATATGGTGCCGTGCTTTCTTTTTCCTCAAGAAACAATAACGGCTTTTCATTTTCAAAACTTGTTTTGCAGATCACTAAGGCTGGTGAGATTGGATCATCAACTATGCCTCACAAAGTGAACCCCATTGATTTTGAGAACAGTGAAGGCAATTTAGGTGTGGCTAATGGAGGTTTTTCTCATCTAAGCATGAAGTTACC
Organism: Trifolium pratense; assembly: GCF_020283565.1. NCBI lineage: Eukaryota > Viridiplantae > Streptophyta > Magnoliopsida > Fabales > Fabaceae > Trifolium > Trifolium pratense. The sequence goes on from NC_060062.1 coordinate 26,471,639, forward strand.
GATTTCACGTTGGCAGGCAAGACCTTAGTCTTAGTTTAATTTTTACTGTTCTTTGTTTTATTCTGATCATTATTGTATTGGTATTATTCTAAACTACGATATTGACAAGATTTTACACTTACATCTTCTCGAAATTAATCCTTACAGTAGCTCTTAGATTTAAGTTTGTGCTTTTTGTGTTTTGCAGAGGGATTTGACTGATTCAACTGTCTTAAGGAACATGGGTGTCAATTTTGGTTATTCTCTTCTTGCGTATAAAAGCACACTTCAAGGAATAGGGAAGCTTCAGGTATATGCCATCCAACATTTGATTTGTGTTACTTTTCTCTTAGTTTATGCATAATTATTTGACATGATAACAAACCATTATTATTATGTGTCAGATTTTATATTGGGCCTAACTCATCCCTACAAAACCGGCTTGTAAAGTGAGGGTTGCCAAAGCTATATAAACGCTACACAGGCCATATCTCTTAGCAATGTGGGACTAAATCCACCCCTTCACACCCAACACAATGAAGGTGTTGGAGGCTGCAATGAAGGCAACCCAAATGCCGCAATTAGGCAGATGGGGGCGGACCGCAATGAAGGCGGAATATCCAACACACCCCCTCACGCTCAGGCCCAATGGGCCTGAAGCGTGGATGATGCGGGAAGCCCAACAATAGATCTAGGATAGGCTCTGATACCATGTCAGATTTTATATTGGGCTTAACTCATCCATACAAAACCGGCTTGTAAGGTGAGGGTTGCCAAAGCTATATAAACGCTACACAGGCCATATCTCTTAGCAATGTGGGACTAAATCCACCCCTTCACACCCAACACAATGAAGGTGTTGGAGGCTGCAATGAAGGCAACCCAAATGCCGCAATTAGGCAGATGGGGGCGGACCGCAATGAAGGCGGAATATCCAACATTATGCATTATATATTTTTTTTGCAACAGTGCATTATACATTTTGTTGACTAAAATATTAGATTCATTGTAGTTATTAGTATACATACAGTTTATATTAGGAGGATTGTATGTACAATGTCGAAGTTTCTCATGTTTTCCTATTAAATCTTGAGAAGAAAAAAAAAAGCTTTGGTTCATTCATTGAGCTTTCTTGTAAATGTTATAACTTGCAACTTGCAATTCACAATTTAGGTCAACGAAGCTCGCTTGAGCGAAGACTTGGACCAGTGCTGGGAGGTGCTTGCTGAACCAATCCAGACGGTATGTATATCTTCTGTTTTTATGTGGTTATCTTGTTTAATCTTTTTTATATCATATTGAATGCATTGTGGTGCTTCAGTACTCTATGTGTTTGTGTGCTTTGTAGAACATAAGGAGACATTTTTTCCAAGTCTTTTCAACGATATAATTTACTACTTACTAGTTTTTTTTTGTTTTTTTGTTTGACTAAATTTACTACTTACTAGTTGACATCACATTATGGTGGGAAAGAAAGAGGCTTGCATATCTAGTTTGGAATTTGAGTATATACTTTCCACAATTCCAAATGCTATCGAGTCTTTTTTATTTTTTTATTTTTTTTTATAAATTTGCAAAGATATTAGTGTGCTTGATTATTTGATGCATTCTTCATTTTAGGACTGCTCATGATTCGGTTCAGGAAAGAAACCAAACTGAACCATTATAATAGTTTTGTAAAACTGTATTGAAACAGAACCGGAACTACCTTTACAAAAAAAAAGAAGAACGAATTGTACTTTTTTGAACTGAACTGAATTGCTATTATTAACTTATAATAATCAGGAGTTAGGACTGTTGGAAAAACCAAAAACCTAACCTAACTGTGACGGGACTGAACTGAACTGGACTTTTTTTGTTGAACAGTTCTATTTCTTTTGGTGTTGACAGCTTGCCATCAACCTTTTAATACTCTGCAATAATAATAGTTTGCAAATCTTTATTTAGGTTATGCGAAGATATGGTGTTCCCGAGCCTTACGAAAAGTTAAAAGCGCTAACAAGAGGGAAAGCAATTACCAAAGAGAGCATAAGAGACTTCATTGAAGGCTTAGATATTCCACATGATGCAAAGACCTATCTCTTAAAGTTAACACCACACACTTACGTTGGATCAGCCGTTGAATTGGCCAGAACTGTAGAACATGAAGTGAACAATATTTTAAACTGAGGTAATCTAGGAAACAAGTGGTTGAAACTCGAAACATTCCTACAGAGATTTTGATTAATTAGCGAGACTACTTTACTGCTTGTGCAATTTTGTGACCTGATATCCTCACCATCAATGATCATCGGTCGGAAAACGAACCTTCAGATAAGTTGTTCCATTTTTGAAAAAAAAGGCATGATATTCAGTTACTATGAAAAACCATAGTGATGTAGAATGATGTTGAGGATTTAATTTTTGACTGATAGGTAAATTGTATCGTTGAATTTGTAAGTTAGGCCTTGATAAGAACATAGGTCTGACGAAGCATAAAACTAGAATGGCAGAATTCTGACCATAACATTTTGTGAATCGATTCGAAAAATAACAGAATTTCTGAAATCAATTTTCCAAATATCTCAAGTATTTTAAATGCATTTAGAAAAGTAAATTTCACTTAGAATCGTTGTGTTTGGATTTCAACATGTTTATCTGAGTGGAACTGGATTCGAACCCCTTAAGCAAGGTTTTTGAGTTCTGGCCTTGTAGATAGGAAAACATATTGTTGGAAGGGGAGATTCCACTAAATGTTGCTAGCTCGACGCCACAATGGAGATTAGTCTCCGGCTAAGTCGGTGGATACTTGGTACTAGTGACATGGTTACAATTCAATTTTTATGTGTTTTTATTTGGTTCAGTGTATGTGAAAGAATTAGCTATAATATTTCATTTTTACATGCTTGTATGTGGTTATTTTTGACAAAGGTAATTAAGCAAAACAATTTTGAAATTTAATTAATTATACAACATTGTGTTTTGTAAAAAAAGAAAAGGAGACATATTCTTAAAGCATATCTAGATATGAATGTACCTTTTTCTTCTTCTCTGGTTGTAATAGCAAACATTGGGAATCAAGTTTTGCTGGTTCAAATTTTGAAATAGACAGTGTCTGTTCTGTTCTCCAACCATTTTTTTGTGACAGCAATTTCTATAGTATGAGAATCCTTATCGATTTGTTATAGCTGGCAAGTTTTCCAATTCAAAATTACTTGGTCCATTATTTATGTTATTCTGGATGGATCTAAGACTGAATGTTAAATGCAGTGAACAATATTAATAGTTAGTAATAAGAGTGAAAGAGTTGAATTTTTATTTTTGGAAAGAGAAGAATACAAGAATATCATGCTCTGAGCATAACCCTTCGTTGGTAGGGAAGTTGCAATATGTAAGGTGTTGGAGTTTGAACTGAGATCCCTAACTTATTCATTTAAGGGGTAAATTTTAATCGCTAGATATTATAATTAATAAATAAAATAGTACAAGAGTATCTCCTATAGTCTTCATGAGCTTAGCTCAATTGGTAAGAACATCAGTATTTTATATGCAGGAGATAAGGTTCGAATCCGGACACTTCACTTACCATCTTTAAAGGTGGAATTTCAATTAGGCTACTTGACAACAAAAAAAAATCCTATAATAATGAATCTTTTTTGTCTCATTATTATTTGTTATTGAATAAAGTTAATCGAGTGGTCCAGTATGTGAGTTTAACTTAGTTGACAGGGACGTTGCATTATATATGTAGGAGGTCGGGGTTCGAACCCTGAGCATTCTACTTATCCACTTTAAGGTGGAATTTCTAGCCATTAGATTATACGACAAAAAAAAAAGTTAATCGAGTGACTTTGACTATTTCTCTTTAAATTGGGTAGGTATTAAGACTTAGAATACTTAGAAGAATTCTCTTCCTCCCTATGACTCTATTTTCTCCCTCGAATTTCCGTGTTTTCCGAAGTTTTCTCATTTTAAATATTATTTTTAACAGCAAAAAATATTTGGAAAATGTGTTCCAATGTTTTTACGCAAGGGCATAAATGGAAATTCCGCCCAGAGGAGAGGGGGAAGAGAATTTTTCATACTCTCCATGTCATGTGAACATAACTTTGTACTATAATATTGTATATATGGATTGAATTTTAATCTTAATTAATATATTCATTTATTCACCTCAAAAGTAAAATTCTAACCACCGAATTAATCGACAAAAAAAAAACTAAAATAAATGATATTTTCATTATTTAAAACGATAGTAATGTAGTTTTGTCACAAAAAAAAAAACGATAGTAACGTGATCTTTGTTTTTTTTTAAGAAATGAAGAAGATGCCAATTCGTAGTAATTTTTGCAAAACATCCCGTTCATAATATAATTCCAATTTCTGTCTTTGTTCTATGAATGATGTTGATTGCATTTGGAAGGGAACCCTTCTAATTGCACCAAGTGGATTGAGGAATGTGGACTATGTGCATTATTATTTATAAATTATTCTTTTTAATTTTTATAACATTACATCGTACTCTTGGAATCTAGAATCTAGCCACTATTTCCTTTACCCCACCATTGGAGTATTGCCAAGTGGCTCCAAGTGTAATTATATTTCAGCATTCAACGCAAGCTCGTGGGAGCTACTACCTATAGAGTGACATCGTGTCATGTACAGTTTTATTTTTATTCTTATCTACTTCATATTAGTCTTGAATCTTAATCTTATTTCTAGATAATCATTTGCATTTTTTAAAGATTACTAGTTATTATTATAATTTTAGTGGAGGAAAACAGTCAAATGTAGTTAAGTGATTTAACAAAGTGGAAAATTGTTGGAGGTTGGTGAGACAATTACATAAGTTAGTAAAACACAACACATGTGATGGTACTGGAACTACAAGAGGAAAATGATAGTAGAGGTGGCCAACCCTACAATTTGAATTGGTGATTTACTTAATTTTATTCAGTGAAATGTTTTACCAAAGTAGAAGAAGGTCGTTGATTGAAATTGAGGTAAAGACATACCTTGTAGCATCACATAATTTTCGATCTAAGCCTTCTAATCTTAAATTAACGATTAATATGATTTAATAATGATTTTGTCGGTGCATAATGTAAATTATTTGATGTGAAATTAACGGTTGAGATGAAAAAAAGTGTGTAAATGCATGTTTTGTCCACTAAAGAGAATTCATACCTTTTGAAAAAATGGTTCTAAAATTAGATAATTTTAGAACTTAATTTCAACAAACCTCAATTTCATGGGTGAATTGGTGATTTACTCTACTTAATTTAGTGAAATGCTTTATCAAAGTAGAAGAATGTCGGTGGTTAACAATCGAGGCAAATACATAGTTAGTAGCCTCACACAATTTTCGATCTCAACTGTTTAATCTCAAATTAATGGTCTGTTTTTACTGATTTTGTTAGCGTATAATTTAAACTATCTAATATATCATATCAAAATAATATATTTTTTTTTATATAAATACATATTTTGTCCACTATAGAGATCCATTGAGAAATAATTCTAGAAAATTAGATGATTTTAGAATTTAATTTCATCACAATTATTATTATTATTTTTTTATAACAATTTTCATCACAATTTTAACTATGATTATGGTATTCTATTCTAGATAAGATTGGCAATTTTTTCTATTTATGCTACAATAATAAAATATGTCACTCTCCAATCATGTTAAGATTTAAAAGGCTTAGCTGTACATTATTCTATTTAAAATACGATATCATCCATAATTCAATTTGTCACATCATCATAATTCATAGGACTACTAATAATAATAATAATAATGTCTTTCCTATGTGTCTCTTTTCTCTCACAACCTTCCCAAATCACCGTCTTAACTCCACATGTTCACAACATGGTTTCTTAATTTCTTTGTTCATGTTGGTCATGTTCTATTAGAATCTTGTTGGGATAATAATACAACAAACTTCATTTTTTTGGGGTCAGTTTCTACTTTCTACTTTCTACTTTTTTATTTAGTACAATTAAGGTTGTTTTCTATTGTGCTGGATGATTGTGATGTGAAGCCATGTGGTTAGGCCTTGGAAACTTGTATGAGTTTTGTTCATTTTATCATTGAAATTGATGATATTATGAACAATGATCAATTTTCTCTAAAATTTCAGGACAACCCTTCGATTCTGAAATTATGTCTGCTTATGGACATGAACATATGTATTCTACAAGGAGTCTCTCAGCTGGTTCTGGTATGATCAACGATTATTATCACCTTTGTTAGTTTTTTTTAGTGTGTAACCCTCTGGAACTCAGGTTCTCCCGAACAACTTTTGGTAGATTCTGTTCATGAATGAATCATCGTTTTAGTCTTTGGAAAAAAAATATATTGAAAATTCTCGATCATATTAGTCTTTTTGGATCAGGCAATTTAGCCTGCAAATTGATCTCGAAAAGACTAGTCTGATCGAGAATTTTCTTATTCTGAAATCTTTTTGGAATTTTATTAAATTCATAGACCAAACAACAATTGATTTGTTTTACATTCAAATTCAACTAATTGATCATATTTTTTGTTATACTCAAAGTTGTTATTTTAGTATAATTTTGATGATTATTTATTGTTCTGTTTGTTTCTTGGTTATAGAGATGAGGAGTAGTTTTGTGCTGGAATCAGGATTCTACATCACATCATTTTCTGCAACAATCTTCATTGCTGGATTTGCAGCTCTTGGACTTTTATTAATCACTTTATTGGTTTCAATGGCAATGATGCTACAATCATGTCAAAACAACAATGCTGGAATTATTGAGCTAAGGAATATAAATGATGACTATAGTTATTGCAAAATTCAATCTCTACATGCTAAGCTCAATAATTTGGAACAACATAATGTTCCTAACATTTGTAAGGACCTAGCTATACAATATATCAAAGGTGGTCACTATGCTAGAGATTTGGATTTAACCAAATCTGTGATTGAAGATTACTTCAATGGTGTTAAACCATCAGATGATGGTTTTGATGTGGTGTTGATTGACATAGATGGAATTTTTCCATGGAATTCAAATTCATCCAATTTATTTCAAAGGTAATATTTTCATGTACGAAATTTGAAGTCGAGTAATTTGAACAGTCTTATCAAGATTGGGCGGCTTATGGTGTATATAACATATAGCTTGAAATTTGTGTTTGATATTTTATTTTCCATACTCAAAATCTAGATTGTTCGGTTTGTTTTACTGTGTAGTTTCCTGACTGCAAGTAATTTGGATCCTAGTTTTACGGTATCTGCAAAAGAAATTTTTGTTGTCTCATAGAAGTTATTTGTAGTCTCAATCTTCATTAGTATAGAGGGTAGGGTAGTTCGACTAATATGAGCTAGTGGTTAAAGAAGTTGAACGAGGTAAAAGAGTGAAATTCAAATTTGGTGAATGAGAAAAAAAATTAACATAATTAATATACTAATTTTAGCTTATCCATAAAACAAAATCTTCATGAACTTATGTACCATGATTCTAGATAATGTAGTATATAAATAAATGCTTGGATCTAGGACAGCTAGAATATTGGTGTCTTCATCTGTTGGTTTATTATTCCAACTTGCACAAGTTTACTAATTTATATTTCTTACTATAAAATCACAAATGCAATAATTATACATTTTAATATGTAGCTAATCTAGCTTGATGTAGATTTGCATATATTGTTAGCAATAACTTGACAAAGTTTTTTTTGGGTTATAGCACCATTAGCAATTGTACCTTAGAGGCAAAGAAGTTAAAGCTCATGCTTATGTTAAGATTATACATGAACCTTCAAGCAAGTGGTTGGTCTATAATTTTGTTATCAAGAGAAGCAGTTAAAGACCAAAATGTCACCATCAATCATCTTGTTGATGCTGGATTTAGAGATTGGTCTTCATTGATGATGAGGTATTAAGCTCCACTCATATATCCTAGATAATAGTTGAAAAAAAAAATCACAAATGTTGTTTCTAAGATATCTAAGGTTTCTTTGGCTTAAAGGATAGTTTAAGGAATATAATTATTTTTATTTTTTTTAACCCTCTGGTTCTCGGGGATATGGATCCCGATAATCCAAAGTTCGGCCGCGAGGAAAATAAAGTCTGGCCAAAAATTGTTTCCATTGGGAATTGAATTCGGATTCCCCCCCCCCCCCCCCCCAAACCCGAAGCTCAATGTCTTGGTTTCAATTATGTTTTTCGTTACAACAGGAAAATTAATTGAGTAACTAACATTCTTAATTAGTATGTATTTAGTAATTTTAATTTATACAGTATTTGGTTACAAAGTATGTGATTAAGCTACAATGATGTTCTCGTTTAGCAGAGATGGTGAAGATTCTACCAAGAGAAATGAATATTTTTCTAAGCAGAGGAATGTGATAGAGACGAAGGGATTAAGAATAAAAAGTATCATAAGCAGTTATGTGGATGTTTTGACTGTTGCTGATGCAGATACAGGAATACATAAATTTTTGTTACCAGATCCTATATGTGACATGTTTGGAAATGGATTTACTGACGCATTTGCAGTTATAAGCCGTCCAATCTAAATCAATGAAATAAGATCATTTAGCTGTGTATTTTAATCTCAACCGTCTGATCTAAATTCAATACTAAGATTGATAGCTGTGAAAAACTGCTACAACAGTGAATCCGGGTCCGACATGTTTGATCCTCAAAGGAGTGCATATATAGATTGTGGACATTAGTTTCAGCCTAAAGAGTTTTTGGTTCGACTAGTATTTTTTTGTAAATTTAAAAAAGAATGTGTATCTTGCTTTGTTCATATATGTGATCTTTCAAGGATATGATCTAATTTCATGTCAGCCAAACCACAAGAGGTGTGTTTGTAAATTTGAGTTTAAATGATCTCAATTTTGTAAAATATTTTTTTTTTAATGAAAAGTGTACTTAAAATAATGTAATTTATATTTACAATTTTTCCAATATTTGTATACAAACTTAATAAAAAAAATAGTGAACAAAATCATTACTTTTATCGTAAGTGACACCAATAGTCGTTTTGCATTCAAGGGATTAACCGACCTCATAAGCCATGTTCAACATGTCGTATGTGAAACTAACACATGTGTAGATTATTATTTTTTTTATTTTGAAGAAGCAAAATTGTGTAGATTATTTTATTAATGCATGTTTGGATGAGCTATGAGATTGAAAAATCACAATGAGCTAAAACGAATTTGTGCAATATTCTACGAAAAAGGTCATTCCTATAAGTTTAACTTAGCTACCAAGGACATTATTAATTAATCGGTCTTTTTTCTTTTGACAAAATTAATTAATGGGTTTTAAAAAAAATTTACAGAAAATCATGATTACGAACAAATAAATATTATTCCTATAAGTAAGATTCTTCGGGTTGAACAAATTAGCCTTGTGAATCTTTATATTGCCTACAAAATTTGAGGCACTGTTTTTCCTATCCACTACTCAAAAGACTTCTATATTAATTCGGCACATTTGGGCAGCAAAAATTATTTAGAAGCACCCAACTAAATCACATAAATTTTGTACAGTAGTTTTTCCAAATTAATACATCAAAATTGATATTTGGAGTTGAGAATAGTAATGTCCTAATATCTCAATACGGGACAATATTTTTTGTGAAAAAAATAAATAAATAATTGTTGGAGTTTTACTTTTTGTGCCCCTGAAATTATTATTCAGTAACCTCCTAAAATGGTCGCACTAATCCTCCTACTTTTTAGGATGTGAGCACTTTTTGCACTCTAAGTAGGTAGCGAGCGACAATATTTTATATTCAAACTCAACGTATGCTCTCCCATGAATGAAAATATTATGAAAAAAAGAGTTTGCATTCTAGAAAGTGAACTATTTTTTTTACTCATGATTTTTTCATTTATGGGGCTCAGACGTTGTGTTGAGTATAAAATATTGTGACTCGCTACGTAGAGTCTGAACTGAAACACAGTTCGCTACCTAAAGTGCAAACTGAAACACAGTTCATTATTTAGAGTGCGATCAATTTGACATAGTCTATAAAATAAAGCAACAAATTCAATTTGATTAATTGAGGCAATAAAAGAAATGATTCCCTTTAAAATGATTTGACCAAAACGCAAGAAAAATAATTAAATAACTAGTAATAGACCCGTGCTATCGCACGGGTCGTAACGTTACGTGTATATTTTTTTAAGTTACACTTTGCTAAATCAACATTCAAAAAGTAATCAGTATATATTCATTAATAAATGAAGTAATATGATTAATTTAGTATATATGATTATTTGTCCCATGTATGATTTATTTAGTATATATGATTATTTATTTGAGATTGTTATGAGTTCCATGAATCAGTAGCATAATTTGTCTCATGTATGATTTATTTAGTATATATGATTATTATTTTGAGATTATTATGAGTTCCATGAATCAGTAGTATAATTTGTCCCATGTATGATTTATTTAGTATATATGATTATTATTTTGAAATTGTCATGAGTTCCATGAATCGGTAGCATAATTTGTCTCATGTATGATTTATTTAGTATATATGATTGTTATTGAGATTGTTATGAGTTCGATTAATCAGTAGCATAATTTGTCCCATGTGTGATTTATTTAGTATATATGATTATTATTTTGAGATTGTTATGCGTTCCATGAATGAGTAGCATAATTTGTCTCATGTATGATTTATTTAGTATATATGATAGTTATTTTGAGATTGTTATGAGTTCCATGAATCAGTAACATAATTTATTCCATGTATGATTTATTTAGTATATATGATTATTATCTTGAAATTATTATGCGTTCCATGAATTAGTAACATAATTACATGTATGATTTATTTAGTATATATGATTATTATTTTGAAATTGTTATATGCTCCATGAATTAGTAACATAATATGTCCCATGTATGATTTATTTAGTATATACGGTTATTATTTTGAGATTGTTATGAGTTCTATGAATCAGTAGCATAATTTGTCCCATGTATAATTTATTTAGTATTTATGATAGTTATTTTGAGATTGTTATGAGTTCTATGAATCAATAGCATAATTTGTCTCATGTATAATTTATTTAGTATATATGATTATTATTTTGAGATTGTTATGAGTTTCATGAATCAGTAGCATAATTTGTCTCATGTATGATTTATTTAGTATATATAATTATTATTTTGAGATTGTTATGAGTTTCATGAATCAGTAGCATATGTTGTCTCATGTATAATTTATTTAGTATATATGATATTTATTTTGAGATTGTTATGAGTTTCATGAATTAATAGCATAATTTGTCTCATGTATAATTTGTTTAGTATATATGATTATTATTTTGAGATTGTTATGATTTCCATGAATTAGTAGCATAATTTGTCTCATGTATGATTTATTTAGTATATATGATTATTATCTTGAAATTGTTATGCGTTCCATGAATTAGTAACATAATTTGTCGCATGTATGATTTATTTAGTATATTTATTTAGTAAATACGATTATTATTTTGAAATTGTCATGAGTTCTATGAATCAGTAGCATAATTTGTCTCATGTATGATTTATTTATTATGCGTTTGGATTCACGTTTGCAGCCCTCATAAGCACGTTTGCAGCCTTGAAACGTGATTTCTTTCCAAAGTGTGTTGTTTGGGTTTAAAAAAGTAAAAGTGCTTTTTGGCTTTAAACGTGCGTTCAGTTGAAGCTCCAATTCCTAGCTTATGCGTTGAGCAAAAATCGATTTTCAATTTTCATGCCAAAAGATTTATATATTGGACGAAAATACCATGGAGTGTGCGACCCATTTTTCCTTCTAAATACCTGCGTTTTTCCCATTCTGGTTTTGAACAGGAAGGTTCTAGGTTAGGGATGAAGAGATATTGGGCTAATGGGCTCAAATGGTCCTTTTGTTACAATTAAAATACCCATCAGATTTTTTACTATAAAATAGGTTTAATTTTTAGTCAAAAAATGCACATAAAAAAATATTATGTGTTCAATAAATTTTTTTTTGACAGAATGTGTTCAATAAATATAAATATTTATATATAATACATTTAAAATAATAATGATCAGATTATTTTTTAGGTACACTATTAGATTTTATTGAATATTTTTTTTAACTAATCTTTGATTTATTTTATTAAATTTAAATAATTATCTATAATATAAATGAAGGCTTAATTAATAAAATGGTCCCTTAAAGACATTTTTGGTTTCATATTGGTCCCTTAAAGAAAAAAAGGTCTAAATAGGTCCCTTAAAGAAAAAAAAGGTCCGAATAGGTCCCTTAAAGACATATCCGTTAATCAGTTTAGTCCTATTTAGACCTCTTTTTAGGGACCAAACTGATTAACGGAGATGTCTTTAAGGGACCTATTCAGACTTTTTTTTCTTTAAGGGACCTATTTGGACCTTTTTTTCTTTAAGGGACCAATCTGAAACCAAAAATGTCTTTAAGGGACCATTTTATTAATTAAGCCTATAAATGAATTATATATTTTTAATAAGGGATTTGGGTAGTATGTATGAGGTCCTAGGGTCGATCATCGTCGCCAAAATTGTAAACCAAAAAACCACGTCAAAAAAAAAATTAAGACCCATTTTGGTCATTACACATCTAAAAGTAATTTTGATCCAAACTATCCAAACAACATAAATTGATAAGAATCACTTTTACCTAAAATTATCCAAACATAAATCAATTCTACTCAACTCACTTTTAACCAAAATCAATTCTGTCAAACTCAATTCTACCAAACTCAATTATAACCACCACTAAACCAAACACACACTTAGTATATATATGATTGTTATTTTGAGATTGTTATGAGTTCTATAAATCAGTACCTTAATTTGTCTCATGTATGATTTGTTTAGTATATATGATAATTATTTAAAATTGTACGTTATGAGTTATATTTAGTATATACAATTATTATTTTGAGATTGTCATGAGTTCTATGAATCAGTAGCATAATTTGTCTCATGTATGATTTATTTAGTATATATATGATTGTTATTTTGAGATTGTTATGAGTTCCATGAATCAGTAACATAATTTGTTCCATGTATGATTTATTTAGTATATATGATTATTATCTTGAAATTGTTATGCGTTCCATGAATTAGTAACATAATTAGTCCCATATATGATTTATTTAGTATATATGATTATTATTTTGAGATTGTTATGAGTTCTATGAATCAGTAGCATAATTTGTCCCATGTATAATTTATATTGTATATATGATTATTATTTTGAGATTGTTATGAGTTTCATGAATCAGTAGCATAATTTGTCTCATGTATGATTTATTTAGTATATATAATTATTATTTTGAGATTGTTATGAGTTCCATGAATCAGTAGCATATGTTGTCTCATGTATTATTTATTTAGTATATATGATATTTATTTTGAGATTGTTATGAGTTTCATGAATTAGTAGCATAATTTGTCTCATGTATGATTTGTTTAGTATATATGATTATTATTTTGAGATTGTTATGATTTCCATGAATTAGTAGCATAATTTGTCTCATGTATGATTTATTTAGTATATATGATTATTATCTTGAATTAGTAGCATAATTTGTCTCATGTATGACTTACCAAAACTTGTTGCTTTTTTTTGTCAGCATATGCCTTGCTGACCTTAAGCTTCCAACTCAAAATACGATCATTATCAAAATAATCATCAGAATCATTGGCCGAGTCATGTTCGCTATTATCAAAACAAAGTAAAATGCGTACATTGTGGATAAAAATGTCAAGTTCAACCACTCGATTAGAACTTATACATCACTAAACAGACGAAACTTAATTGAACTGAATTACAACATGTTGTCGAAGTACTGAACAATGTAAAAGCAAAATTGAAACTGATAATGAAACATTTAGGTAGCACATATCAGAAATAAGTTTTAAATTAAGTTGTAACCTTAAAAACTTGACCAACATTCGGATAAACTTGTTTGAATTCAACTCGAAGCCTATCACCGAATTCTATTCCGTTGTCAAAACAAAAGTTTTTCCATCCCCCAACATGGACATTTTCCGAACGATTTTGTGGATACTTCAAGTTTACTTTTGTAACGTTACACGATATTTTTAGAAGTAACACTTTGCTAATTAAAATTGAAAAAAAGAAATTATTTAATCAGTATTATGAGTCAGTAGTATAATTTGTCTCATGTATGATTTATTTAATATATATTATAGCTATTTTGAAATTGTTATAAGTTCTATAAATCAATAGAATAATTTATCCAATGTAAGATTTATTTAGTATATATGATAGTTATTTTGAGATTGTTATGAGTTTCATGAATCAGTAGCATAATTGTCCAATGTATGATTTATTTAATATATATGATTGTTATTTTGAGATTGTTATGAGTTATATGAATGAGTAGTATAATTTGTCCCATGTATGATTTGTATAAATCATTTGGAATTGCAAGTTTTCTTTTTCTTTTTTTTTTTTAATTTAGAACTTGTCTCACGTTTGATAATTATTTGAAATTTTTACCAATTAGAATTTGTTCCGTATAGATAGTTAATTTGAAATTAATATAAGTTAGAACTTATACCGTATAAAATAATATTTTATAAATTTTTATTAGTTATAACTTGTTTCGCATGTAATAATTATTTTGAATTTTTTATCAGTGATAAATTATTACGTATACAATAGTTAAAATTTATATATCAGTTGAAATTTATCCCATGTATAAATCAGTAGCATTATTTTTGTCCCACATATTTAAATTTTTTTGAATAGTAATATATTTAGGCTATGGTTTATTTTCTAAAAAATACTAAAATATATTTTTGTGCAACATCATTATGAATTCAGGATCACACAAAGGTTGTAAATGTGACAAAGGCATAAACAAACAATTTTTTTCCTTTGTTACTCTCTTCCTATGTGAACCTTTTTGACTTCTAAGATCTAAATTATGAGAATTACTTATTAATAACACATCAATTTTTATTAATTATTTATTAATTAGTACTTATACAGTACGTTACTTTTTAGAGAGAAGTGAAAATTTTCTTTTCTCACTTCTAATCATAATCTGTCACACGGTGATCTATACACTTAACCATTCACCACTATTTTCATTCTTTCTTTTTTTATGTAATGTGAAAAAATGTCTCCTTTCCCCAATCAACACACCACCACCTTTACCATTAAATTTCTCTTTTTTTCTTCTATTGAACCTACTTTGTCTTTTAGATCTGAAATTTTGAGCCACAACTTTCTTTATTTCTCTCATTTTGATCTCAACTCACACAAGACTGCAACTTCCTCCAATTCTCCAATTTCAAGTACATAACCCACCTTCTCACACCGATTCCCCTCATCGAAGCTCATAAATTACCTTTTTTTTTACAGTAAGCTCATAAATTTCCTTGTTCCTCCAAGATCTAGTAAAAACACACCATTTTTCTAAACACAAAGCTCAGATCCAAACACGTACAATGATGACAACTTGTGCGATGAGAGACAAAGCTGGAAAAACAACAGCAGAATTAGAGGCAAAAGAAAAGATGAAAACAAAATCAGATATGTTTTGGATCTACTATTATTTCTTCTTACCGATAATTTTGTTTTATTCTACATTTATGAGTAAATTTGTTGTTAGTTTCATCTATATTTTTGGATCTGAGAAAATTCATTTCTAAGAAAAAGCCACTTTTTTTGTTGTGTAATATTTATTTTTATTGAAATATTTTTAATGTATTTTAATATTTATTTATTAAATTATTGTCCTCTAATTTAACTACTTTTATCACGTGCGCAAGCAAGTTGTACTATTTTACCGTGCATCTGAATCTGAATATTAATCATATTAAAATATGTAAAGTTCTCTTGAGACCCACAAAAATCAGTCTTCCAAAATTACTCATCCCTCAAAACTTAATTAAATTCATTATTATTAATTTTTCACTATTCCAAAACTCTTCTCTTTTCCATGGTTTGTAATGTTTATGTTTTTTCTCATTATATTTTTTTTCTTTTTATTTGTAGATCTATATATTTTTCACTCATCTTTTTTCTAAATATATACAGTATTTAATTTTAATCTGAAACTTGATAAAAGATGAAATTATGTTATAGAAAATGTTATAGAAAATTGTACGATAAATAACATGAATGTTATATGATATACCTGTTTCTTCAAGTTCTTCCGCTTTTTCTGTGTTCTTTCTTAGTATGTGTTTTATTTCTCCATTTTCTTTCTTTATTTTTCAACTTAACTCTTTTATGCATTCTGAAAAAGAGACACATAAGATAAAATTGTTAGTATGAGATCAATGTTGATTTTTAATATAATTTTTCTAGATGTGATAAATAATAAAGAAACTCATCAAATTCAAATTCAAAGCTTACCCGTTGTTTTCCGCGTTATTAATTTCTCCTTCTAAAAAAGATAGAACGAAATTAATATAACATTATATTTTGGATTTTATGTTTTTGTATGAATCAGACAGATCTTACTCTCTAAAGGATGTTTAAAATCAAATAGTTCTTTGTTTTATTTTATAAAACATCATATTTTTTTGTTTCATATTTCTGGAAATTGATATTTGTTCCATAACAAAGTATTTTTTTTGGAGTCAAAGTAGAGAATATCTTTTATGAGTTGGGATGAAATAGAACAAAGATATAAAAAATGAATGAAGAAAGAATATAAAAAAGGATAGATGTATCTGGGATGTCTTCTTCTACTACTTTTTTTAGATCTCATAGATGAAAAGAAATAAAAAGAGAATAAGAAATAGCAAGTTATTCAACAATGTGTTCATGATCTTAAGATAAGAATACTATAACAAAAAAATAGTGATATATTGCAAAAATGAGTTTGATCTTCATACCTGAGTTTGATCTTCTTTTACTTAGTTGGATGCGATGAGTTCAAGAAAAAAAATCATTTAGTAAACATGATGTGAAAGAAAAAAAACATAATGAAGAAGAACAATGAGTATAGAAAAAAGAGTTTGATCTTCATACCTGTTTTCTTATTCTTGTTAGATAGAGATGAATGTCTTTTAATTTTTCTGCAAAACACAACAAAATAAAGTTATTATAGAATTGTAGTTAAAGATGAGGAGAGAAAGAAGAGAGAAGTGATGAGTTCAAATATGAGGATGAATATATTAATGAAATGTAAATTATAAAGTGTGGGAAATTTTGTGAATTTGAATTTGAATGGAAAGGGAGAATTTGAATTTGTGAATTTGAATTTGAATGAATAGAGGGAAAAATGTTTTGATGAAATCAGTTTTGTCTTTTACTTCACAAAAAGTTTGATTTGATATAAAGTTGATATTTCATTTTCAATTGGTTTAGTTCAATTGCAACCATGGCTTGATGAATAGTTTGCTTTTCTCTCACAAACTTGGAATCTGGCTCAGTTAGTGAGCCATATGGCTCAGTTACACATCAATTTAGTTCAGTTAAAAGTTTTTTGGACAACAATTACCCTCAATAAGCCACTTGGCAATTTATGAAGCAAGGGCAAAACTGATTTTTCCATAGTAATGAAATTTCTTATATTATAATAGATTTATTTCTCAAAAAAAAAAAAATTATGGCTTATAATGATAATTGTGGCTATATATGTTGGCTGTGTTATGAGGAATAAAAACAATTAATAGGAATTTAAATAACAAATTTTTTTGTACAGATATGATGGAAGGAATTATATTTGTGTGTATAATTTATTTTTTTATTTGGTGCATCAGTTTTACTATATATGTAACATGCAATTTCTTAATATTAATACAATTTAATTCATAGTATTACTGCCTTATAAAATGAAGGAGATAAAAAAAAATTTATTTTTGTGAACCAATTTGCATCCTAGAATGTGAAATGTGGTATTTCAATTTTTGCAATTTTTCACACTCGCATCCTAAGTAGCGATAGAGGTAAATTGAGAACATCAGAGGGCACGCATGTGCCGGGGGGTGCGAGAAGAAAAACTCTACTCGTTGTGGGTTAAACAAAACATGAGCTTTTAACATTCAAAACTACAAGGTTTTTTCTTCTCGCACCCTCGTATCACATGCGCGCCCCCTGATATTTTCAAATTACAGCCTACGCTATTTAAAATGCAAGTGTGTATGTAAATAGCAAAAATTAGAGGTTTTTTTTTGCATGCAAACTACAGACCGAGTTCGCTTTCTAGGATGCAAACTACGAACTGAGTTCGCATCCTAGAATGCAAACTCTTTTTTTGCATGAGTTTTTTTATCTAGGGGGTGCAGACGTTGTGTTTGCGTAAAAATATTGTCACTAGCTACTTAGAGTGTAAAAAGTTTCGCATCCTAAAAAGTGATGAGTTAGTACCCAAACTATAGTCACCAAACTATGGTTTCAATCTGCTGAGAATGAGGAATTATAATTCTAACAAAAAAATATCGTGCATTTACATTTACAAAGTGCTAATTCACCAAAACACAAATATGAAACTTATGAAAATGTAAAACTACTGGCACTTCTGGTTCATTTGCATCAGCTAGCACTTGATTATGTTGTTTTGGGTTTCTTGGGACATTTCTTGGACCATATGATTTTATTGTTCTGCCTTTAGTGATTAACCTCGACCTCCAGTTGTTGAATTCTAAGTCCCAGTGCAGCTTTTTCGTTTTTCAACATATTGTTATAAAAAAGGTGATATGTTTTAGTCCCTACAAAATTTGTAGGTATTCAGATTTAGTTCTTGTTAATTTTCAAAATTTTTTAAATTGTTTCATTAATCTTAAACTTTTAATTTTTGATTTTTTTTTTCAAGCATGTTTAAAATACTATAAAAAGTTTTTTTTTTAACAAAAGTTAAGAATTTTTTAAAATTCACCATAGGCACGGGACACAAATACATGAAGACAAATAGGCACGGGACACAAATAACTTAGCAAATACACAAAGGCAAATGACAACCATGAGAACGATTCGACATTAACGACTGCCAAGAGCCCCATATTTAAGAGGCACCAAATATTTTTTAGAAATGCATATAATATGTACAAATATTGGATGAAGATAAATTTGCTTTTTATAGTATTGTTTATAGTTAGAGGATGTATATTTTTGTTTTTATAGTAGCAATGTTCTTCGTAAAGTTGCACAATTATCTTTTATTTTTGCTAATTATGAAAAAAAGATGAAAGAAAAGAAAAAAGTACAAAAAAAAAAAAGATCAATAGAATTATTATGCATGTAGTATTACATGAAAATCAAGAAGAATTAATTATAATATATTGATGGTGTTATGCATGTAATAATTGGTTATCGGTGGTTTTGGTGATTGATATGCATGACTTCAAGAGACATATTTAATACATGAGAATGAATGAATTGTGTATGATTTATTAATATTAAAATTTTATTTTTTTTAAATTTGAACTTCATAATTAGTTGGTGGTGTTATCAGTCAAGCATATAATTGGTTGGTGATGTTATTGGGGATTTATACGTTGCTTTCTTAACAACACATTTGAAACAGGTTGTGAAGTGAGAGGAAAAGTTTCTCTCCAATGGAAATATCACTGCAGGGACTAAAGTGTATATCTCCACCTTTCAATCCACCATTTTTTGTTTTTCCTCTCTCTCTCTCCTACCTAAATCAAGGGGTGAGATTTAACAGGATGGTAATGTCACATGAGATAATCTCCACCCGATTGCAAGTATATATATATATATAGGGTCAGGATCAAATGACACAAACTAGTTTGACACCAAATGTTAGACCTCTCAATAACGTTTTAACCGATATACATTTTATAAAATCTACCGTTGGATTGAAAGTTTATATCATATAGATCATTTATGTAAAACTTCAGACAAATCTAAAATTATTTGATATGTTATTGAGATACATTAAAATTAACGGTTTGCGTCTTTTTTTATATGTCGTTAATCTTTATGTGTCGCAATAGTATATTCAAATGATTTTGGATTTGTCTGAAATTTTACACAAATGATCTATATGATATAAACTTTCAATCCAACGGTAGATTTTATAAAATTTATATCGGTTAAAATGTTATTGAGAGGTGTAACATTTGGTGTCAAACTAGTTTCTGTCATTTGATCTTGACCCATATATATATATATGAGGAGGGATCAAATTACACCGGTGTAACATTTGAGTAATGTTACACCGCTCAATAACGCTTTAACGAATACAAATTTTACAAAATCCACCATTGGATTGAAAGCTTATATCGTATAGATCATCCATGTTAAATTTTACAAAAATCTAAAATCGTTTGATATGTTATTGAGACCGATGAAGATTAATGGTTTATGCGTTTTTATTGAATATCGTTAATCTTGATCTATCTAAAAAACATATCAAACGATTTTAGATTTTTATACAATTCAACATAGATGATCTATACGATATAAACTTTCAATCCAACGGTGGATTTTGTAAAATTTATATTCGTTAAAGCATTATTGAGCGGTGTAACATTACTCAAATGTTACACCGTTGTACTTTGATCCGTCCCCTATATATATATATATATATATATATATATATATATATATATATATATATATATATATATATCCGGTGGATGAACTTATAGTAAATTGTGGATAAGTTACTTGATAATAAATTAGCGGGTAAATAGTGTTATACCCCCCTGCAAAATAGACGAGTTTTGCGTTACCCCCCTGCAAAATATTTTTTTGAGATTACCCCCCTGTAATGTCAAGATTCTTTGCGTTACCCCCCTGGCTTAACAAGTGAGCATATGACATGGAAGAATCTTGATGTGGCATGACACGTGGAAATTAATTTATTTTTTATTTATTTTTAATTGCCAACTCATTAATTAATGTGGGTTTTTAATTAAAAAAATGAAAAAAAAAACTTAAAAGTTGTTATATTTTTATGAATTTACTTAAAAGAAAGTTTTTTTTTTTGACTAAAAGTTGTTATTATATATAAAAAAAAATTCTTATATATATATATATATATATAGGGGTTTTCTAACTTAGACCCTAGTTAGGTCTAAGTTAGCAAGGTGCACCTTTTGAGTTGGACCAAAATACCCATTCTTTTAATTTTTGAAAGAATAGAGCAACAGGGGCATTTCTGTAATTTTACTAATAATAATAATAATAATAGAGTAACAAAAAAAAAACTGCAATCACATATTTTAACTAATATAACCAAAAAAAAAAACTGCAATCACATATTTTAACTAATAATAATATTAGTTATTATTATTATTATTATTATTAGTTTTTTGGTTACTATTATTATTATTAGTTTTTTTTCATCTTCGTTTTTTTTTGTTACTCTATTATTAGTTATTATATATATATAAGAATTTTTTTTATATATATAATAACAACTTTTAGTCAAAAAAAAAAAAAACTTTCTTTTAAGTAAGTTCATAAAAATATAACAACTTTTAAGTTTTTTTTTTTCATTTTTTTAATTAAAAACTCACATTAATTAATGAGTTGGCAATTATAAATAAATAAATAAATTTCCACGTGTCATGCCACGTCAAGATTCTTCCATGTCATATGCCCACTTGTTATGCCAGGGGGGTAACGCAAAGAATCTTGACATTGCAGGGGGTAATCTCAAAAAAATATTTTGCAGGGGGTAACGCAAAACTCGCCTATTTTGCAGGGGGGTATAACACTATTTACCCTAAATTAGCTAATTAAATTTATTGTTTGATAAAATTAGTCGTTAAAATAATTAATAAATATAAAAAAATTTGCTTAATTGATATTTTTTCAAATAAAATAAAAAATTAAGAATCTTTAAAGTCAAAGATTTTTCCTACTTAGTATTTTGTTTTGATCTCTCATTTTAGGTTTATACTCCTAACCTTTGTGTGTTGTATTGATAGGGAGTCTCACTTGGAACATAGAAGCGTTCTCTCAACTAATATATTAGTCTTTTGAATTGACCGTTCTCTCTTTAAACTTAACTTTGTTTGGTTGAGTGATGAAAAATCATCATCAGAAATTTAGAATAGTGTCTTCTACTAAAAAAAATATGGAGTTAGTTAGATTTAATTAAATAATCTATATATCTATAAAAGTTTATATAGTATTTTGAGCAGCGACGAATTTGGGCAGGGGGCAAGTTGGGTTTGGGCCTCTCTCTCCCTCTTGTTAATTACCTTATTATTTTTAATAATAATAATAATAATAATAATAATAATAATAATAATAATAATAATAATAATAATAATAATATGTGTAGTCATATTGATTAAAATGATTATATTTATATTTATGAAAAATGTTGACGGTGGTTCTGCAAGTGTACATAATCACTACCAAGTAATAAAGTAGTAAGTTATCGTCTCCACATGGATTGTGTCAAGGTTATTAGTTTGATTATGAATTAATGCTCTTAAAAGTAACTTAAAGTAAAAAGTTTTGCATTCATTTTTTTTTGGAAGGGGGGTTTTTGACAAATAACAATAACAATAAATAACAATTAAAGTAAAGAGCAGTTGTAATAAAGAGTTGAGTTTTAGATGAGAACAAGTGGTTAAGTACTTTTCGAATTCCTCCCCCATTCCTGCTTGGTAATTGGCGTTATATCTGCTTACTAATGACGTATTATCTGGAGATTAATTTCTATTAAAGTAAGCTTAGTTTAGCTATACCTACTTCTATTGTAATCTGCTTAGGGTAAATCAATCAAACTAGGTTTAGCCTTCGTTATTTCGTGTCCTTACCCTTAACGGGTTCAGCCTGCAATAGGCATCCCTACCTTTCTAGGTTCCTAATTTAACAAGTTCTCTAGCGTAACTGGTTCTCTAATATCAGTACAGAATTTAGCTATGTGTAATTCTTAATCTCTAACCTCACCGTAGATACTGAATTTAATGGTCTTCTGTAAGTGGGTTATAGTATCCCTTTGTTTCTGAAGTCTTAGATGTGTCACGATATCCACTTCGACCCTAGTTACTAATAGAATATGCGTATGTTCATATATGCTAGTGTATAAAACGATAAATACAAATACTGATAGATAATAAATGAATAACAATTTGTATATAGACTTGGGAATAATCAGATTACATGTTCTCAAGCATTCTTATGAGAGTTCATCTACTTGACCTAACCCTGATGAGGTTTAGCTACTAAACACCATAACAAAACAATAAGGAAAATAAAACATAAAGATTACCCTTATGCCCTTGGAGCACCTAAGCCTCCTTGCATCCTCCTTAGAGTTCTCCTAACTCTCTTATGAATATTGAATTGTTCTCAATATTTCTCAATGAATAATAGTGGAGGAGGGAGACTCTATTTATAGTTTTTCAGCTGGGTTTGTGTTTTTTTTGCACATCCATCGCACCTATCGTGGCCACGATGGCTTGTGTTTTCTCACTTGAAGGCTATTTTTTTCCTATTGTCTAAATTATGGTGTATTATGGTGTATGAATTTACTTATTTCCTAATTTTTAGGATCTGTGTTTGTTGTGCCAGTAGAAATCTGGAATAACTATCTTCAATGAAAGAATAAACTTTGCTAATGATGAAAATATTACAGCAAATTTGAGAATATTTTAATAATCAATTCCAACGACAAATTTGGAAATATTACAACAAATTTTATATTGATGGTTGAGCATACTTTTACAGTGGGCACAAATCAGTTTTAGGAAGGTAATTAATTGCAAGATGAATGGTCATTCTTGCAGATCACTTGAATATGGATCAGATCAGTTGAGATATGTTATACATCAATACGCTAATGGGCTGGACTGGATAGTTTGTTGCCAAAAAAATTTTCTCATCTCACCCACTCACTTTCTCGCCTACTCCTCTAGCGCGCAAAAAAATTCAGAAAATACGTTCCGAACTGTTTTTCTAGTATAAAGTTTACACTATAAAAAATTAAGAGAATGTTTTCCGAATTACTAAGGGGTAGGGGAGAAGATGAGTGATGGAATGAGAAAATTTAAAAAAATATGCAAATGCGCTTCACTGAACAGTTTTAGTTGTTTTTCTTTTATGTCTTTCATTAGAATAATTTTAGCTCTCTCTAACCCCCACTCTATAATTTTTAAGAAACTCCAATATGTTTTCGTCTGAAAAACTGAATTTCTATGGTAATTTTATTGTTTTATTAATAAATGCATGTACGCCTAACATTGACCATATGTCATTGCATTCAAGAATCAAACGAGGTGGGAAATTTTCTTCAATATTCCAAACTTTGACTTCCCCTACTTAGTTTCTTTTTGTTTTTTGGTGAGTTAATTTGTGTTCGTTATGATAAGTACACACGTTGCATTTTATATTTAGGCAGGAAGGTCTAACATCAATGCACGACTTAATTTAGGTGGTTTTGAATTCACTTTCTATGAAGAGAAAAAAAAAATTTGGGTGAACTATGAAGTCAAAATATTGGACCTAACCAGTGCTTTTTTTTCTTCCAATAATAATTAAAAAAAATTAAAGTACCAATGTTTTGACTATAGATATATGTGGTCCTTAAAGAAGTTTAATTAGTTAGGCAAAGATAAATGAACGGTAAGGTTAAGTTAAGGTGACCACATTCACAGATTAGGAAATTTTCCTGCTAGGGAAGAAGCACACCCCCAAGTAACAAAATAAACGATCATGTATGGAATTTTGAAGAAAGATCGATCAGGGATTAAAATTTTCCTAAACAATAGGATAAATGTAAGAAATGCACAAAATTTTCCTAAATAAAGTTTTTTTTTTTTTGAAGAAGCTAAATTAGCCCTCTCAAATTGGCACCAAAGAGAATCGAACCTCAGACCTCAAGAGGAGCACACTCCCAGGTCCCAAGCCAATACCGATGCACCAACCCAAGTGTTAGTGTGCCTTTGGGATAATCTTATCCATTTGATCGATCATTTGCATCATATCATGCCACGTGGCCTGCTCTTTTTTTTAGAAAGAAAAGACGACCTGGATATAAAAAATGTGACGAAGGCGGTGGTTTGTTTATCGTTGGCTTGGTCGGAGGTGGTGGTCATACTCGACGGCGGCTTACATGAGGAAGAACATATATAGAAATCGTTTGTGCTGTGTTCTTTGGGCTCTTCAAGTTTTTTAAAACACGTGGTTTTATCTAAATCCTTATGTTAATCATCCCATGGCCTATAAGCATTGAATGACATATGTCTTTCCCGCCACAAAGTTATACAATCCAAATCCTAAGAAGGAGATGATTTGGAGTGTCTAACATAGATTTAAAGTTTAATTTTTCTTTATGTCTAAATTACCTTAATTTATCAAAAAAGGTAAAATAAATCATACATTTATAAATAAATAAAAAATGAAATAAATCATACATGTGGGTGATTTTATTTAGTTTAAAATTTTAAACCCTTTTATTACCACAATTACATGTATCACAAATAGCATTTGCCTAAAATTTTTAAACTTGCCTAAACTTTGTCACATAATCAAAGAAATTTATCCAGTAAAAAAATTGATAAAATTTATCAATTTTTCAAAATTAAGGAAAATGGAGCTAAATAAAACGGTTATAAAAGATTCAACTATATAAAAAATCGACCTATACGAATTAAGGTATTGAACTCAAATGCTTAATAATATCTTAAAACGAATTGTTTGAGATAACTTAATTTCTGATAAAAACAATTTTAGGGGATTAAAGACCAAAAATAAAATAAAATCCATCTATATACATTTGTACACTGTGATACGAGACTTCTACGATTTATAGGCAAACTAGCTCACATGTTTTATTATTTTTCTTCTTTTTTAGGCAAACTAGCTCACATGCATGTTACTATACTACAATTAAATATTGAAATTGAAATTTTAATTTGACATATGAACCACGAAAGTTAAGTGCAGAGTGAGCAATCCCTCTCAACTTCCATGTGATGTGAATATGGCAATGCAAATTAAGGACGTAAAGGAGGATCCTAAACGCTAAGTCCTTATTTACAAATACTTATATTTGCCACTATATCACGTCTAAAGGGGAGAATTGTCCTCCACATAATACATCTAGTTAGATATTAGAGAATACATAGATGAATGTATTGTTTGAGAAATTACATATATTATGTAGAAGATGCGGTTCAAACCTCATACATTTCACTTATTCATATTTAAGGTGAAATTTTTAACCACTAAACTGCTAAACAAAATAAATTGATTAAAAAATTCATTTGAAAATAAAATTGAATACCTAAATAAATCTGAAAGCCAAAATAATTAATAAATGAAATACACTTTTTTTTTATACAAATGAAATAGACTTTAAAAGACCAAAATTGTGGTGGTCTTTTAAGAATATTCTGCTTTACCAAACTAAAAATATGAGTATTGTATTGTAACTAGTAAGTTTGTAAGATTAAAATATTAAATATGACTCGAATTTTCTAATATGACTAGTAGGTTAGTTCACAAATTGAGCCAGTTGGAC